>NC_050445.1:33681786-33983286 GCF_903995425.1 Onychomys torridus | reverse complement strand
ATCAAAATAACAAGCAATCCAATTTAAAAAATGAGCTATAGAGCTAAACAGAGAATTCTCAAAGGAAGAATTTCAAATGGTCAAAAGTCATTTAAGGAATTGCTAAGCATCCTTATTTATCAGGGAGATGAAAATCAAAACAACTCTGAGATAACATTTTACACCTGTCAGAATGGCTAAGATAAAAAAAACCCTGAAGACAGCTTATGTTGGAGAGGATGTGGAGCAAGGGGAAAACTCCTCCACTATTGGTAGGAGTGCAAACTGGTATAGCCACTTTGGAAATCAGTATGGCAGTTTCTCAGAAAATTGGGAATTAATCTACCTCAAGACCCAGTTATATCATTCTTGGGCATATATCCAAGGAATGCTCAATCATACCACAAGGATACATGTTCAACCATGTTCAAAGCAGTATTATTCATAATAGCCAGAGTCTGGATACAACCTATATGTCCCTCAACTGAATAATGGATTAAGAAAGTGTGGTACTGATACACAATGGAGTACTACTCAGCAGAGAAAAACAGTGACATTATGAAATTTGCAGTCAAATGGATGGAACTAGAAAATATCATCTTGAGTGAGGTAACCCAGACTCAAAAGGACAAACATGGTATGTAACCACTCATAAGTGGATACTAGATATAAATCAAAGGATAATCAGGCAACAACCCACAACTCCAGAGAAGCTAACTAACAGGGAAGACCCAAAGAGGAATACATGGACCATCCTGGGAAGGGGAAATAGATGAGATTTCCATGAGTAAACTGGGGATGAGGGGTGGGCAATGGAGGATAGGGAATAGGGAATGAGAACATAAGAGAATGGGATAGTTGAGCTAGAACAGGGAGGAAGGGGGAAAGCAATAAAATAGATACCATGATAGAGAGAGATATAATGGGGACAGAGAGAAATCCGGTGCTAAGGAAGTTGCCAGGAATCCCCAAGGATGACTCCAGCCTGGACTACTAGCAATAGTGGAGAGGGTGCCTGAACTGAACTGGCTTGTCCCAGAGATCAGACTGGTGAATACCTTAACTGTCATCACAGAGCTTTTCTCCAATGACTGATGGAATCAGATGCAGAGATCCACAGTTAATCACCAGGCAGAGCTCCAGGAGTCCAGTCAAAGAGAGAGAAGAGGGATTCTATGAGCAAGTGCATCAGGATCATGATGGGGAAATATTCAGGGACAACCAAACCCAACTAGAGGGAACTCATGAAAGTTGGATCAATGGCTGTGGAGCCTACGTGGGACTGAACTAGGCCCTCTGCATGGGGAGACAGTTATGTAGCTTGATCTGCTTGGGGGCCCCCTGGCAGTAGGATCAGAATCCATCTCTGATGCAGGAGTGGGCTTTGTGGAGCCCACTACCTGTGATGGACACCTTGTGCAGCCTTGAGGAAGGGGGAAGGGCTTGGACTTGCCTCTACTGGAGGTGCCTCTCCATGGGAAGCCTTGCCTTCTTGTGGGTGGGCGTGAGGGGTGGGTTGAGAGGGGGATGCAGGGGTAGGAGAAGGGAAGAGGAAGATCTTTGATTGGTGTGTAAAATGAATGAAAAATTTTCTTAATAAAAAAAAGGGAAAAAAAGAGTGAAGTCTTTGAGATTCCTCCCTATCTACATTAGCGTATCAATAATGTCACTGTGCAGGTCTTGTTTAGGCTTCCATATTGCTGAGAGTTCATGGGTGCAGCTCCCTCTTACGTACTGAAGACACTTATCTCACAGTAGATACCTGGATCCTCTGGCTCTTGTGATCTTCCTGTACCCTTTCTGTAATGTTTACTGAGTCTTAGGTAAAGTAGTTGTAGTGTGTGTGTGTGTGTGTGTGTGTGTGTGTACATGTGCGCGCACGCTCATGTTGTGGCTGGGTATCCTACAATCAGTTGTTCTCTGTATTTTGGCTATTTGAGGATTTCTCCATCTGCTGCAATGATAAGTTTCTTCAGTCAGGAGTGAGTGCTACATTGACCTGTGGGAATAAAGATGGGCACTTAGAATGTGGTTGGGAGTAATCTTGGTTTCAGAAAGTGGTGACAGGAGAAGGTTCTCCTCTAGGATTCTCATTGAAGATATCTTCAGAAAACAAACACGATCTTTAAACATTCTCTTTGTATTGTGATCTCAATATCTGTGAGTTCTGAATGTGAATAAATGGGGCAGTTAATGAATGGGCAGACTGTCATTGGGTCGGGGTGGGAGGAACAATATGGTCTCACAGGGTAGTGGCTGATCTTCCCAAGAAATGGCCTTTTCTTTCTCTGTAAATTATGTATTATCCTAAAAAAAAATATAGCAAAATGTTTCCAAGTTTTTGTAGCTAAGTGCCTATGGTATCAAGTCTATCACAATTTTAAAATTATAAGTGTTACCTCCATTCTTGGATTTGTGATGCTATGTGGTAAGATTTGGAGAAAAACTATGACATGATGTACAGCATTTACAGGGATCTGGGGCTATTGGCAAGTGTGCTCCCTGATTCTATGATTAATATAGCAATACAACCTGTTGGATTATTCCTGTAGAAGTATAAGAATCTCCCTAGGTTGCTGCTTTTCTCTTGGCTCTCACTCCTGTCTATGTTAACCATCAGCATCTCAGGACTGGAGACAATGTATTCAGATATATCTGTGATGCAGAATAATAATGGCTGGAACCCCAAAGAGACCCTGAATACATTAACTGGGTAATTTACTGATTTGTAGGCTTCCTCCTTCCCTAGAAACTGGGAGAAACTGCCTGCTTATCTAATGGCAGAAGAAAAAGGAAGGATAAAGGTCCAGCTAGACTCTTGCTTAGCCTACACAGGATCTTGAGGTGGTGGCAAGTGATTCCTTCAGTGCCTTAAACTTCAAGTAACCACCCAGGTAATTATCTTAGGAAGAAGACAGAAAAATATGTGTGTGAATATGGGTAGAAGTATCTTCCTCCCCAAAGGGAAAGTAGATGCTATACTTAATGAGAAGGATAGTTCCTGCTTACTAACGATTCACAACTCCTGATTGATTGATAATACTCAAACCTTCCTCCTGTGAAGGAGGAACCGGGGAACCTTGGCATGGATTTACAAACCTGTAAGCCCAGCATTCAGGGCACTGTGACTGAAGGATCTCAAAGCAACAGCCATCCCAGAACACACAGTGGAACTCTGAAAGGAGAAAGTATACTCCTGAGTGACTGCATTCTTGATATGAACAAAGCCACATCTAAGAGGCCTCAAGGCTAAGGGAATGACATGGCCTCATTTCTGCCTGAGTCTAGGATGCTTGTTGAAGCAGATGTTTTTGTAACAGCTGGCCTTGAACAAGAGAGCAGCTCAGGAAGAAAGCTCTGACCACGTTTTTCTTGCTCCAGAAGACTGCATGCTCACTTGTGCCTCTACTGTGACCTCCTCCTCAGATTAACTGGCCATTTCCCTGTTTTTCCAGTATATAATAAGTGTATCAAGTGTTCAAGGGACTGCCCCATCTCTACCTAAGCATGAAGACCACCAATTGCAGCTTCATTTTCTACATTATCTTTCTTAATCTCCGACCTTCCTGTCAGGTCATTGGTTGCAGCTGCACCAGCCTTGGCAAGACTTTGTTCAGGAAAAGAAGTCGGGGTGTGTTGAAGCCATCATGATTGGTAGGGACTCTAGCTGTCTTGGTTTAGTAATAGTCCTCTTCAGTCTGTCTTCATATTAAAAGTTTTTAATTTATGTTAAAACTCAACCAATGTTCTGGAACAACACTGGCCTAAGCTTTTGTATCTTGTATAAAGCCCTTCAGTGCTTTCTGACTGCTCTAAGAAGAAACACAAAACCCCTGCTAGGACCCACAGGAGGTCATAGGTACTGATTTTTCTACTCTTTCCCCATTTGGTGCCACTTCTCTTACAATTGACAAATCATTACAACCTCACTGAACTTCTGCCAGTCATGCCAAGGCTCCATGTTTCCTGTTGCCTCAGGGAAACTGTACCTCCTGAGAGTCAAGGGCAATCCATCTCTCCATTGACTCTTGTTCTCACTAATTCTTCTGTTTTCAAGTTTATGTGCTTCCTTTTCTGGGACATATGTAGATGTATCCTGCTTGTTAAATAAGAAACACAGAGCCAGTTGAAGAGTTAAAAACCACGAGGTCAGAGCCAAAGCAGAAAACCTTACCCTTCACTGCTTCTGCGGTTCCTCCTCTCTGCAAGAGACCTACTTCTATGCGTCCTGTCTATTTAAAGACTTTCTGTTCTCCTCCCTCATTGGTTGTAACCCAGCCACATGACCTCCTCGTCACTGCCTGTTTGTACAGACCTCCAGGTCTTCTATGGTTGGTATTGAAATTAAAGGTGTGTGTCTGCTATGCTGGCTGTGTCCTTGAACACACAGAGATCCGCCTAGCTCTGCCTCCCAAGTGCTGGGATTAAGGGCGTGCCCCACTACTGCTCGGCTTCTGCTCTGGCTTGCTCTGACCTCAAGGCAACTTTATTGACATACAAATAAAATCACATTTCAATACAAATAAAATATCACTATATTTCCCCTTTTCTATTTTAATAAAAAGAAAAAAAGGAAAAAGTTATAACTAATATAAGAAAAACTATATACAAAAGTACAATAACTATATATACCATATATACAAACAATAAATACCTAAACAATGTCTAGTCCATTTGTATTTGACAAATTCAGAGAAAATAATTCCATTATCTATCCTATTTTGGTAAGTCCAGAATGTACCTGATTCACTTTTTATCCTAACTTATATAGCTAACGGAACTGTCTTATAACGTCTTTCAAATTTATACACTTACAGCTCTTAGTGAGTTTTTCTGAAATCCTTAACAAAGATAATTATAACTATAACTAACTGATCTTCAACTCCCTCAGAGACCCAAGAAGGAAATAATACTACCTAATAAAAAATAAAAACAAGAAGTGCATGCAAGCAGCTTCAAAAAAAATGTGAGTTGACAGAAACAGCCAGCTGCCTGGACAGTCACCTAAGGTTTCTCCACAGTGTTGGGGCATCATCTTCAGCCTACAGGCTTAGCGTTTCTGACAGACTCTTTTGTGAACTAAGATGTATACAAGGTCAACAGTTTGACCTCACATTTGGTGAGAGCAGTCCATGTACCAGAAACACCTGAATTCCATTAGTGTCATGTCATGATTCAGGATTTTAAATTCTGGAAATTATTGATGTCTTTTCAATTCAGCTGTCCATTTTTCTTGGCTTCATCTTGGCATCCTGTTCTTCTCCACATCTCTCTATTAAACGCCAGTCTACTATTGAGAGAGGTGAGCTTAGTTATTCCTCAAGAATAACTGTTTCATCTGCTGTTCCATTGCACATCAGAAGCCATTGGCCCACTCCCTGTTCAGCTGCCTTCAAAGAAAAGGACATGGTACCTTTTACAGATTGCAAAGGTCATTCACTTCAGGGATGGTGCCATATTGTCCTGGCTTCAGAAGATGCCTTTTGTTAAAGCCACAACCACACTTGTTTTGGCAAGAATTGGTAGTCCTTGGTTTCATGTCCTGTCTGTCCTGTTTGTCAGCAGTTGATTCAAGGACTTTGTTGTCCAGTGGCTGACTTTTGCAACAATGAAAGTTAGTTCCATATGCAGTTTCTTCAATGCCCATATTTTCTCTGAAGTAGATTGGTACTGCCAGGAGCCATCATGTCTCATAGTCATAGCAAAAAAGAAAAATTCTTAAGTTATTAAAACATTTTAAATGCCATATTCTGTAGATCTCTGAAGGGTTTGAAGATGACCTGTCTATCTAAAATATATCTGTTTGATCTTGACAACACACCTAATATGACTACAAGTTCAATTGTAATGTCTAACCACTAATTTTCATTTCTATATATCCTAATAGTTGGTAATACTAACATTCAAGGATTAGCAAATTACAATTACATTGTTAAATGAATGGTATAAATACAATATCTCGAACAAGATTAGAAATACGTATATGGTATATTCTAACAATCTCAATCTCAATAATAATAATTTGTATACAATATAAAACAATCCAATTGAATGTAAAATATTTAAAACTAGTAATTGTCTTTTTTTTTTTTTTTTTTAACAAGCACCTTTTGCCTAGCCCTTTACCTAACCCTTAACAACAACTTGTAACCAACCCTCCTAAACAATGAAAACTATCCCAGACCCAATACCCATAAAAAGACCAAAAAACCACCCACCCCACACCACCCCTTTGGGAATGTGGGCGTCGAATTCTTAAAATTGCTTCCTGCTGGGTATGGGCGAAGTTATCTTTATTCTGAAAAGAAAAATTTTGGGTTAATTGACAAATTCTAGGAAAGATAACTATATTCTTTGTTATCCATAATTCCAAAGTTCAGGGTTTATCTCAAGTCCTTGTTCAAGCAGTCTTTGAAACTGGATCATCTCAGCTAGCCATCTCAGAATTGCTCTAAGCACTTTGTAGTCCAAAGCTGATCTGTAGATGATGTTTGTCAGCTTAGTGATATTATTTTCCACGTGGAATTGTCGTTGTGGGGCCCCATCTTCTTCCTGGAGATTTCATTTGATGTTAGGCCTGGCCGTGATTTCCTGCAGAAAACTGAAAAGAGACTCGAACACAAAGACATGTATAGGCAGCTAATCGAAGCCTTTTCTCTAAATTAATTAGTACTCATATGACCATTATTATCTCAACAAAGTTTAAAAATATATATATATATATATATCTTGTGAATTTTGATATAAAATTCATACTTTAAGAAAAGTTTAAAGAATCAGAATAGAGTCAAAGAATTGAGATTAGTAATAGAATAGTCCCTTAATTAATTTGGTTTTTCTCCTGTCCCATGTCAGAAGATGGCTCTTTCTTCTGGTATGATACAGGGAGTTTTCATTTTCCTTTTAACAACATGCTTGAGTTTAAAGGAGGAGAGAGCCATTCTCCAACTCCAAAATCAGCTTGGAGCTTTAATTGAACTGGGACTACAAGAAGACTAAGAGTATTAATTTTTTAGAGAAGAGCAGAAACAAACATTTAGAAAGATTTATGAAATTTTGTAGATGATATACCAATAGGCCATTTTACTCTTTTTCCTGGGATAGATGATTTGTCCTTTTTCTTCAGTTGTCTCATTTGTCCAGTGTTCTTCAGATTCCTTAGCCTTCATTCTCCTAAAAGACAAAAACAAAAACCCTTCCCCAAGACTAATTTTGGGGAGGTCCCCTTTTGGCAAGTTACATCTGATTAAATGAAAAGGCATGTATTAATGGTATAAGTGAGTTTAAACTGGATGGTCATGTTGGTTGATGAACTATCACCTCTTCTAATTAAGAGGTCTCTCTTGTTCAAATCGAAACTTTATCAGTTTTGATGGTACCCACAGCTTATCTTCTCCTGCAGAAACAAAAGCAAAACCTCGTCCCCAATGTAACACATGCCCTGGTTTCCATTCTGAGGTCAGCACATCCTTGAAGTATATAGGCTGATTTAATTCTGTTGTTTTTTCTATTAACCAATGTCTCTCTGCAGCTGTTGTTCCTTTCTCATTAGCATTGAGAAAATTCAAAGTTAGTAGAGCATTGTGCAGTCTATTTCTGGGGGTTTTTGTTACCCCTTTTTGTTTATTTATCATGTCCTTTAGAGTTCTGTTGGATCTTTCTATAACTGCTTGGCCTGTAGGATTATGTGGTATACCTGTAATATGCTTTATATTATAATAAGCAAAAAACTGTTTCATTTTAATAGAGACGTATGCTGGAGCATTGTCAGTTTTAATTTGTGCAGGTATACCCATGATGGCCATAACTTCTAGCAAATGAGTGATTACAGAATCAGCTTTTTCAGAACTCAAAGCAGTTGCCCATTGAAATCCTGAATAAGTAACAAGAGTGTGGTGTACATATTTCAATTTTCCAAATTCTGCAAAGTGAAACACATCCATCTGCCAGATTTCATTCCTCTGAGTACCCTTTGGGTTACATCCTGCTGGTAATGGTGTCTGATTGTAAAAGGAACAAGTAGGACATTTCTTTACAATTTCCTTGGCTTGTTGCCAGGTTATGGAAAAATCCTTTTTTAAACCTTTACTATTGACATGATGTTTCTTATGAAATTCTGAGGCCTCCAGCACATTTCCTATCAATAATTTATCAATCTCATCATTACCTTGTGCTAGAGGGCCTGGCAGACCAGTATGGGATCGGATGTGAGTTATATATAAAGGATGACTCCTTTCCCTGATTGTATCTTGTAATTGAATAAATAGTGAAGTTAATTCTGAAGCATCAGGGATAAATTCTGCAGTCTCAATATGTAATACCACTCTTTCAGCATACTGAGAGTCAGTAACTATATTGAGAGGTTCTGAAAAATCCATTAATACCAAGAGAATAGCATACAATTCTGATTTTTGAACTGAATTATAAGGACTTTGAACCACTTTACTTAAATTTTCTGATTTGTAACCTGCCTTTCCCTTGCTTGTTGGCATCTGTATAAAATGTCCGAACTCCAGATATGGGTTTTTCACGTACAATTCGAGGCAAGATCCAATCAGCTCTCTTTATAAGATCAATTCTATTGCTTTTAGGATATTTGCTGTTAATTTCTCCCAAAAAATTACTGCAAGCTCTTTGCCAAGGTTCACTTTCTGCCCATAATTTTTCAATGTCCTCTTTAGTTAAAGGTACAACAATTTCTGCTGGGTCTATTCCTGCTAATTGACGAAGTCTCAATTTTCCTTTCAAAATTAAGTCAGAGATTTTTTCCACATAAGTTTTTAATTTTTTATTTGGTTTATTTGGTAAAAATATCCATTCTAATATAATATCTTCTCTCTGCATTAATATTCCTGTAGGAGAATGCCTAGAAGGTAAAATAACCAAAATGCAATCCAGCTTTGGATCAATACGATCTACATGTCCTTCATGTACTTTTTTTTCTACCAAGGCCAATTCTTTCTCAGCTTCAGGTGATAATTCTCTTGGACTATTTAAGTCCTTGTCACCTTCTAAGGTTTTGAACAAATTATTCAGTTCATCATTTTTTACCCCAACAATAGTTCGTAGATGAGAAATGTCCCCAAATAATCTTTGAAAGTCATTAAGAGTCTGTAGGCGATCTCTCCTAATTTGTACCTTTTGAGGTCTAATTTTTTGTAGCTCTATTTTATATCCTAAATAATTAATAGAATCTCCTCTTTGTATCTTTTCAGGAGCAATTTGTAATCCCCAGCCAGGCAATATTTTCTTTACTTCTTCAAACATTCTTTCTAAAGTATCTGCACTTGAGTCAGCTAGTAAAATATCATCCATATAATGATAAATTATAGATTTAGGAAATTTTTTACGTATCACTTCTAAGGGCTGTTGTACAAAATATTGGCACAGGGTTGGACTATTCAACATTCCCTGTGGGAGGACTCTCCATTGAAATCTTTTAACCGGTTGAGAATTATTGTAAGTAGGCACCGTGAAAGCAAATCTTTCTCTGTCTTTTTCTTGTAGGGGTATTGAAAAGAAACAGTCTTTTAAATCAATAACTATGAGAGGCCATCCTTTAGGTAACAGAGTAGGCAAAGGAATTCCAGATTGTAGAGAGCCCATTGGCTGAATTACTTTGTTAATTGCTCTAAGGTCTGTTACCATTCTCCATTTACCAGATTTCTTTTTAATAACAAATACAGGAGAATTCCATGGGCTAGTAGATTCTTCAATATGCTGAGCATTTAACTGTTCTTCTACCAGCTCTTCTAAAGCCTGGAGTTTCTCTGTTGTTAAAGGCCATTGATGAACCCATACAGGCTTGTCTGTTAACCATTTTAAAGGTAGAGCTGCTGGTGCCTTTGGAAGATCATCAGTTTTTCTGCCCTGTTCTTGTATAATATGGATGGCTGGTGACCACTCATTAGAATAATACCTTCTAATATTTCTCTCAGAAACATGTGCTAGTTTATTATTTATTTCTGAGGTTGGAGGGATGTTAATCTGAGTATTCCATTGTTGTAACAGGTCTCGACCCCACAGGTTCATGGCTATGTTAGCCACATATGGTTTTAATCTGCCTCTCTGTCCTTCTGGGCCTATACATTCGAGCCATCTTGCACTCTGTTTAACTTGAGATAATGTTCCAATTCCTAACAGTTGAACATTTACCTCCTGAAGAGGCCAAGATGGATGCCAAAATTCTGGTGCAATTATGGTAACATCAGCACCTGTGTCTACCAGACCAGACAACAAAACACCATTTATTTTTATTGTTAATTGTGGTCTTTGTTCATTTATAGAAGTTTGCCAAAAAATTTTCTTTATGGTCTCTCCTGAATTTTCTGTTCTCTCTGTCTCAGTTGTTCCATTACTCTGAGTAGCCTCGTTTATTCTGATAGGCATTTGGTCATTTAACTGCTCTGAGTAGGGGTCTCCTCTACAATTGCAGGAAAAGTCTGAACTGAATTCACTGTAGGGGCCTGCCTGAGGCCCCTCTGGGAGTTTCCCAAAGACTGAGGCAAAGTATTACCTTGTCTGTCCCTTGTTGATCTACATTCATTGGTCCAATGTCTTCCCTTACCACACCTTCTACATACTCCTGAGGGAAGGGGCATTCTGTTGCCATTGTTCCTTGAAGAAACATTGTTTCTAGAAGTGCCCTGTTTACAGTCCCTTTTCAAATGTCCTTGCTTTCCACATCCAAAACATCTAACATTCCTCAAACCTCTTGAAATTGCTTCTCCTACCCACATATTATCATGATCATGAGCCTCAACATTAACCGTGTCTCTAATCCAATCTTCCAAGGGTGCAGATCTTGCCTTTAACGGCCTGATTATTCTCTTGCATGCTTCATTTGCATTCTCAAAAGCCAAAGATTCAATTATTATCTGGCTAGCTTCTGAATTTGGGACCATTCTCTTTACTGCTGAAGTCAATCTTTGTAAGAAATCTGTGAAAGATTCTTTTGGGCCCTGTATAACCTTTGTAAATGACTCAGTTTTCTTCCCTGGTTCCTCAACTCTGTCCCATGCATTCATGGCTGCCATTCGACATAGAATTAGAGTTTGCATATCATATAAACATTGTGTTTGTACTGCAGCATATTGGCCTTCTCCAACAAGCTGATCCTGGAAGATTTGTATACCTCTATCACTACATTGTTTTGCTATGGTTTTAGCTTCCTGTTTGAACCACATTTGCCACTGGAGCTGCTGTCCGGGTTCTAGAACCGCCTGTGCCAGCTCCCGCCAGTCCTGTGGTATAATTCTATTATAAGTCGACCAGGAGTTTAACATTTGTTTTACATATGGAGAATGCATGCCATAAGATACTATTGCCTCCTTAAACCTTCGTAAGTCTAACATTTCAACTGGAGTCCAAATATTTTGTGTAGTCATTTGACCAGGCTGCTGTTGTATGGTTACCGGATAAATTAAGGGTGATTGTGTGAAAACAGGCTTTCTTTCTGTAACCTTATAATCCAATCCTGAAACAACTTCACTGTTAATTTCTTCTGTCTGAATCTGAATTTCTCTATAATTCATTTTAACAGGTTTAACAAGTTTTTCTAAAATTTTTATCCTGGCACTTAAATTGACTGTCTTTTTAAATTGTAAAATAAGGATAAGAAGAATAATAATGTACATAATTCGATCAACATTAATCTTCTCATATAGTTGTTCCATTACCATACTGCCTAAAATTTCAAACAAAGCCCAATTTTCTTCCAATGTACACATAAAACCCATTTTTTTTTAATGTGGAAAAAAATCTCTTTTAAATAGTTTCCTTTAAAATATCTGATATAAATGACTTACCAATTCTGCGCAGAACAGTAGAAATCCGAGGGAATTTCCAAACAGCTACCTAGCGTCCGAGGTGGGAATCCAGAGAGAGAGAGAGAAAGCAAGAAAGCATAGCCAAGTTCTGGCTAAAATCTTGAATCCAGCCGCTTCAATGTTCCGGTCTGAGCAGAGTCGAGCCTGGGCTCTGGCTTCCTTAAGCTCCGACCGACCACGTGCGCTGGCGTTTCAGCCAAAGCAGCCTATCTGCAGTTGCGTGTAGCTACTGCAATTAGCGGTAGCTCCCGCAGGCCTGAGTTGTTTGTAGCACTGGCTTTTTAAGCAAGTAACTCCAGCTGCGGCGCCTGAGTCCTAAGCTGAGCTAGGCCTGGGTTAGACCAGGGCTAAGCCGGAGCTAGGGAGGCAGGCCCGCCCAGGCGGGAAGCCGGACCCACTGCCAAGGCAAGCGGTTTTTTAATGAATTCTTGCCACGTTGGGCGCCAATTGTAGATGTATCCTGCTTGTTAAATAAGAAACACAGAGCCAGTTGAAGAGTTAAAAACCACGAGGTCAGAGCCAAAGCAGAAAACCTTACCCTTCACTGCTTCTGCGGTTCCTCCTCTCTGCAAGAGACCTACTTCTATGCGTCCTGTCTATTTAAAGACTTTCTGTTCTCCTCCCTCATTGGTTGTAACCCAGCCACATGACCTCCTCGTCACTGCCTGTTTGTACAGACCTCCAGGTCTTCTATGGTTGGTATTGAAATTAAAGGCGTGTGTCTGCTATGCTGGCTGTGTCCTTGAACACACAGAGATCCGCCTAGCTCTGCCTCCCAAGTGCTGGGATTAAGGGCGTGCCCCACTACTGCTCGGCTTCTGCTCTGGCTTGCTCTGACCTCAAGGCAACTTTATTGACATACAAATAAAATCACATTTCAATACAAATAAAATATCACTATAGACATATCTACTAAATTGTTCTGTATAGTTAATATGGGAATTGTTAATGTGATGCTCAGATTATTTTGTACTTGAAAGGTTTTAGTTCTCTGAGCCTGATGGCTGTCTTACAAAGATCAAGAACAAACAGTATAGTCAATGAAAGTTTTCAAGGCAAAACAGATTCATCTTTGCTAACAGTGATTGGATGGCAATCCAGTGTGATAGTATTATTGCTTGAGAGTACAATACTTTAGAAATACTGGCTACAATAGTTGGAGGTCCTCTTGGATTTTGTAAGAGTTGCCTTTGACTAAGGGCTTCCTAAAGGTCTGAGTCTGGGTCCTGAGCTGATGGTTCAGAGGATAAAGCACTTGGCATGCATGCATGAGTGTAAAGACCAGAGTTCGGATCCCTAGAACTTGTATAAATTCTGGGTGATTGTGGTAGTTCACTTGTATCTCAGAACTCAGAATGCAGAGACAGGGCATCCCTCGAACAAGCAAGCTAGCTAAAATAGATGAATGTGTGATCTCTGGGGACAAATGAGAAACCCTGCTTTGATGGATAAGGTGGGGACCAATCAAGAAAGGCACTCAACATCAGCCTCAGACTTCCACATGTGCACACATTTGCCCACATATGTGAACATGCATGCAAGGCATGCACAGACAGATGTGAAACAACAGAAGCTCATGTCCAGGGTTCTAGAGAGTGAGTACAAATCACGTGATGGCAATCAATGAACAGCACCCTTACCTTTAAAGGCTGTTGATTTCCCTCAGTCTCTTTCTTTTTGCCCAGCTACATTTAGCTTATATTTCCAGATTTTCTCTTCTCTCTGACTTTTTGTCTTTGACCTCCATATACACTCGTCACCAATCAGAAGTCATTTGTTTCAATTTGTTACTATTCACATTATTCTCTGCCAGTTCTTTCCCTTATGCCCACTGACAGTACAAAGGACACTAATTTCCCTCCTGCATTTAGAAATTCACTCCGTTTCCACCCAAGAACAATCTGACCCCACTGTTAGCTTGTTATTCCAACCAACTCAGTGGTCATCAGCAAATGCCCTGGAGCCAGAGAGAGGCAATAGAGAACATGGGGCTCAGAATAATGAGAGAGAATCTCAGCCCAGTTGTTATTCTTAAACAACGGTTATAAGGATGTGTCTATAAGAAACACTAGTACAATGAGATGGCAAGCAGAAAAACAGACAAGAGCAACTGGTAAGCAAATAAGAACAAATACTTTTTATCCTGTGTTCTCACTTGGTTCTCTACTTTTCATCTCCCAGGAGTTTCTCAATGTTTTCTCACAAGAGGGCTGGACTGATAGGAACCTGAGGCCCTTCACTGTTATCAAGAGCTTTCATACATAAAATCATCTGGTTAAATTCAGCAAAAAGAGGCCTCATTCTCAAGTAGGATGTCACACTGTCCCATCATCAGGTGGGGGACATGGCTGCCAGCTGTCTCCTAGCTCCATTATGAGTGTACAGAGGGAGGCAAAGCAAAAGCATCTGCTCAGAAGTACTTGACTTCTAAAGCCAGCTGTGCCTGGATTAAGTTCTTTTCCCTGTGAGATAGCAAAACTCACCTCCAAGCTTACATATATTCAGTTGCTTCTCTGCCTATGAATTTTAAGAAGTGTGCGTGCCTGTGCTACTTATGCACTACACTGTATAGCACAGGCTTTTAAGAATCATATTAAGGAATTCTAATGGTCTGTCTTGATGATGGCAAATCCTTACAGGGTGATTGCCCATTACCTGGATGGCTGGTGACAAGGGAAGCATTGACAGTGATCTGCATCAATTCTGGAATGACCAGGTCATTGGTCTTACTAAAATGCCTCATATCTGGGCAGTTGCATTTATATGCTGTCTTATTCATGGGCTCTCCAATTCACTACAGCTCAGAAAGTAAAGGGCCATTTGAAAATCCAAGAATAGTGGATTAGCCTCAGGCTAAAACCAAGCAAATATAAGGCTGCAAGTAGCCAGGGGATAGACATTGTCTCAGCTGAGGTTTCAAATGCAGCAGCAACACTTACATGCAGGGGCAAGCCCTGTAGCCAAGGACAGTTGTTCTATGGCATCTACTCTTCTAGGTTAAGAAGCTGTACAGAAAGACAGAAGGTTACGACCTCTGCTGACACTGCACAGACTTAAGAGAGATATAGGAATAAGACTAGCAGGAAATATGAGTAGAGCTGAGTCCTGCTCCTCCTTCCAGGCTCTATCTCCTCAGCCCCACCCCAGGGGTGTTGGAGGCTTATATAAAACCTTATTATATTTTTATGCTTCTGAGCTGTTTCTGGCTCTTTTATCTGGACTGCCTTGCTGTTCTTTTGTTAGACTGTATAATTGATTTGGACTTTCCAAGTTCCTTAAATCCGGTTCTGATGAGAGGACAAGGTGGTTGGATGAAATCATTATGACCCCTGCTGCTAGCATCTATTACTTTTGACCAAGGTATTACTGAGCAATGACTGCGAGCTTCAGCCTTACCATGCAATGAAAATAACAATGCTTTCCGGGAGTAAAGAAATGTGTGCATCTTCATATGAAGGACTTAGTGAGGCAGAGATCTTATACAGCCCAATTTCTCAGTTTAACAACCTCGTCTGACTCAAGATATTAAAAACAAAACCACTAATACTTGGGACATTACTCAGGACTGTCAAAGCTATTCAGAGAAGTATCCACTATTGTTTCTAAGGTAGTAGATATTCATAAAGGTGGCTTAAAAACTGTGTCTGTTACTGGCACTTGGTGTGCAGTCTTAAGCCAGATTTTCACTGGTAATTCTCAACAAGAGACGTCAGATAGAGTTTGCCTTCCCCTAGCAAGCCATCTAGTATGTGACGACTGTCTTCAGTCTCAAGTGGTGATTTATCACCACCTTTTTCACAGTATGAATTGCTTGGAATCTAAACATTGCATTAAAAATTCTTAGTTTGAAATCTTTAAATATACACAAAATGGGAAGATCATATATTAAACTACTGTGTATACATACATATACATTTTTAATATCAACATTTATCAACAGTCTGACATTCTTGTTTCATTTATACTGCCCACATTTTTTTTCCTGGCAGTTATCTTCAAAAATTCCAGATGAATATTTATGTTTTTTAAAAGAAGTTCCACCAAAGACATGGCTTGAATTGCTTTGCATGTCATCTAAATGCAGCCAACCAAAGATAGATGGGTGTGAGGACAAAAAAATTCAAAGCTTTCCTCAAACTACATGGGCATTACCTCAGAGTGCTGTTCCCTAGCCTATCATGGCAAAGTACTGGTTTGGGAGGCTGCACCTAAAACAAAAGTGGTTAAACACCTGCTTCAGTTCTTTGAACAATAAGGGCAGAATTTTCCAAGTTTGGTTTCACTATAGCCAGGATGCAAACAAGACTTCAGGATTACCACAGGTCCTAAGACACATAGCCAAATGGCCCATCCTCTATGCAATTAGAATCAGAGCTGTAACTGTTGTCTATGAAGAAGTGTAATGATGATTCTTCCCTGAGTGTTTGAATGGGCACTGGCCCCTGAAATTTTATATTGTAGGTATTTTACACAAATCATCATCAGTACCGAGTATTTGAATGTTAGCTGCTAATCTATCTGTAATTGTTACATTTCTGTTGTTGTGATAAAATACCCCAACAAAAAGCAAGTTACAAAGGAAAGATTTTTTTTCTTAAAGTTCAAGAGGAGTAGTGTCCATCATAATGGGGAAGACAGGATATCAGACTGATAATATTTCAACAGTACATGAGAAGCAGAGGGGCAGAATAGGAAATGAGATCAAATTATATAACCATTCTCAAACTTACCCAGGGACGTTCTTCCTTCAGCAAGGTATCAATCACCTCCTAAGAGTTCCATAAATAGTGCCACCAACTGGTGACCCCATGTTCTAAATGTCAAGATTTTCTGGTCATCTCTGCATATGTCCTATTAAAAGAGTTCCATTTGAAAATGATATCATAGTGGAGTGACTCCTCAACTTTACAATGATCATGGTTAGGCAAATGCTTCGCTTCATACACAAAATTTTATAGAGCTGAATTATAATGTAATTTCCCAGTGTCATTCCTAGACTGAATTGTGCGAGGGATATTCTGAGCAAACTGTGATGGCATTTGGATGTTCGAGATAATTGGGTTAGGATGAGGGTATGTGGGTAGAAAACATACTATGAAATTACTCTTTCTGTTGGATAATTCACCAAGATTCTGGTATTTTGTTATGTTAGTCTAAACTGACTTCCTTGACCTTTTTCCCATGAGACTGATAACACCTATGAATATTTGGTTTTGGTCAAACTAATCCCCCTCTGGTGAATAATGTCAACTTTAGTTTGTTTCTGCACATCCAAAAACTATTGGTTTTTCTAACCCTTATTCAGATGTTACCCAGTCCTCTGTGTCCTTTTATAACTTTATATTCATCTCCTCATATATTCCTCACTGTATTATAGTCACTGTCAGGAACCAAATTGTGTGAGGCTGAACTCTGAAAAAGAAGAATCAGCACATTATAGAATTTTGCCGCCTTTTAGCCAGAAGCACTATTTTTCAGTAGTGACCAAAAATCACAATCACAAATGGTAAGAGGCGAGACACCCATTATGTGTTCCCCAGGCCTTTTAGAAAACATGGAATTGTTCCTTTGGCTGTGCATATAGGACTTTGAAAGAAGGGCCATACTGTAGATAGCGAGGGAATGGGTACTGCTCAAAAGGAAATGCCCCATAAATGTTACCAGGGCAAAACTGGCACAGCCTCCAGTGTCATGTAGCATGCTACTGGCATTGTTGTAAGCAAACAAGCTGGGGAAAGGTTTGTTGCCAAAGGAGGTACTATGTGTATTGAGCATAGTCAGCACCCCAAGAACCAAGGTGGCTTCCTGAACAGGTGAAGGAAAATGACAAGGAAATAGAGAGAGTCAAAGGAAAGGAACCAGGGTTTAACTGCATTACCCAGAGAAGTACACTTTATGAAAGCTAATGGGAATGAGTCTGGGCTGCTGAAGCCTATTCCACTGGGGTTCATGGCTTGGTAGTTGTTCTAAAAGAAATAGAAGACTTAGTCTGCAAAAAGAAAATTATTTTTATTTTTTTCTTGAGAATAGATTCTCCTCTTGTGAAATACATCCCAAACACAGTTTCCCTTCCCTCCCTTCCTCCCAGCACTCTCTCAGCTCCCTTCTTCCCTGGATCCACTCCTCTATTTCTCTTCAGAAAAGAGCAGGCCTCTAAGAGACAACAACCAAACTCAACAAAACAAGATACAGTAAGACAGGGAGAAAGCCCTCATATGGAGACTGTACAAAACACCCCATTAGGAGGAAAAGAGCCCCAAGAACAGGTAAAGGAGTCAAAGACAGCCCTACTCACACTGTTAGGAATCCCACAAAAGCAAGCTAGTAGCCATAGCATACACAGAGAGCCTGATGCCAAACCACTCAGGCCTTGATTTTGCCTTGCTGCCTCAGTTTTTCTTAAATTGAACTTTTATCTCTTCACCCCAAAAGAAAATTTGGAAGCAAGAGAAGAGAATTGCCTACAGAGAGACCATGTACTAGCTGAGTGGCTAGTCCTTCAACCAGTTAATGGCTGGGGCTGTAACGGGGATAGGTCAAGGATACTGTAGGAAAGAAGGGAAGAAAAGTGGTCCTCACCACTGACCTTACCACTAAAGGTCTTGGCAAGAGGCAATGCCTGAACAAAGAGGAGAAAAACATGAAGGGTGATCAGCAGAGCCAAGAGAGAGTAGAAGATGCTGTGTAAAGCACCACTTCCCCTCTTCATTGTGAAGTTGTGAGCTCTATGAACAGGTACTGTTTCAATCACTAAAGGCCTCAAAGTCCTTTTGGGTCTGACATAAAAGGAAAGGTTCAAATAAATATGTATTGTCTAAAGGATAGTTTAAGGATAGGACAAATATACTTGAAATTTAGGTAACTGTAAAAGAAAAATGTGAACCAGAGGTAACATTGGCTACTTTACCTGTGACTCAGGACACCTACCACTGTGAAAATCAGGCCTTCCATGAGGCCACTGTTGCTAAAAGTTTGGTCTTCCAACCTAGGAATTTAGTCCAATCCTTACTTGTATATAGATATTCTCTGAACACTTTGTTTCTGCAATTACCGAGAGCGCTACACTTGAATTCAAATGGGATAGCCTCATCTTGGGTTTTCCTTGGCACAGGGTGATAATGGGATTTCTGGGCCTTTCACAGCTCAGAAGTGAATGATTTTAGTAGCTAAAATCATTTTAAAAATGCAAAATACAACATAAGAAATTGTGGTTCTTCCTGGCCCAGGATTCAGTCATATATATGTATATACATATAGATTTATGTGTACATATATATTTCTCATATATATTAGAAATTAATTTATTCTTTCATATAACTCATTATTTATATATATTTATACATGAATGAGAAATTCACTTTTTCTTTCATATAACTCATATTACCAATTTACCAGCCATCATCTCTGTAGTTTTCACTTCTTCACCTGTAGTTCACAACTGAGTTAATCCCATCTCTGTTCACAGCCCCTCACTGAAGGGCTGTTACTGAGATCCCCATTGGGTCATTCACTAGAGATGACCTTCTAAAATCACCCCTAACTATGAATGGAGAAGTGAAATAGATACCCAATCCTTGGATAATCGATTCCTTTACATAAAGTGGCACATGAGGCATTTATACTTAACCAGTGCATAGCCTCTAATTTACTTTGGTTCATCTCTAGATTACTTATTACAGTGAATTCAATGAGATGTTATTACAGTGCTTGCCATGTTGATTGTTTGCGGGGGAAGGTTTGTGAATGTTCAGAATAGATGAGATTTGTTGTCTTCCTTCCTCCCTCTGTCCCTCTGTCCTTTCCTCAATGCCCCATTCATGGTTGTTTAAATTCATGAATATGAAGTTTGGAGCTAGCTGAATCATATCTGCAGTGCGTGTCTCTTTGACCACGGCCTTCCTCAGCACTGCTTACCTTGATTCTGTCTTCTGAATTCCCCCTAGGATTGTTTTACATATTATTCTTGTCTTGTGTTTTTTCCACAATTTTTAACTTTTAACATAACTACCTGAACAATTTACCCCTCTTGCTGCTTATGTAAATACTGATAAATCAAAAATATAATTTCACTACAAGATTTTTTTTACCTCTTAAAATATATGTACAACTCTACTTGAATACATTAATTTTTTCAAATCAGTGATGAACTTTACCAACATTTTGTGATTTCTGTCCACTGAGTTGTTGGATATGAAGCTTGAAACATTCCTATGTTTCAGCCTCGATTTAATATCTGTGGGGGTTAATTTTCAATGTCAATTTGACTGAATTATAAGACACATCTTGGGAATATCTGTGAGAATATTAGCAGACAGATTTAATTAAGAAGAGAAGACTTAGCCTGAGAGTAGTACTAACAAACCATGGGCTGTGTCCCAGACTGAAGACTAAAGGGGAGAAAGGAGGTGTTCATCTGAACATCAGCATCATCATCCTCAGCTTCATGACTGCAGGGGCAAAATGACCATCCTCCAGATGCAACATGACCAGCTACCAGATGCAATATGACTAGCCACCAGATGTAACGTGGTCAGCCACAAGATGCAACATGATACAATGCAACTACGCAGCCACTAGACACAATATGATCAGCAACCAGATGCAATGCAACCCAGCCACCAGATGCAATGAGACCAGCCACCAGATGTGATGTAACCCAGCAATCACACATTTCCGCAGCCTTACCCTTCCAGCTATGTGTACTGTATCTCCCTCAGGTGACAAGCTAGAACATGAAGGTTTTCCTCTTTCAGTTGCTTTTGCCAGTCATTTTGTCACAACAAGGTAGCTAATAATATGTCTCTGTGCTTCTTTTATTCCCAGTGTACCTTCTTCCCTTAACGGAAGCTTCACGTTGCTTTGTTGACTGAATGGTCATATCTGCTTCTGCCTCTAAGCCATTCTCACACGTGCTGCAAGAAGTGGCTTTGTTTCATTCTGTGAAAACAAATATAGTTGTATGTTCCTCCCAAGATGTGTTCATGATCTTCCATGGTCTTCTGGTCAATAGAAAACCTCCTTGGCATAATTTGAGGAGTTCTCATAATCTCACCCTCATAAATGCAATTTAATTAAACATCACTGTACTGGTGGAGCATATGTTCCTGCCCATCTTGTAGATTGGCTGTTTCCATGATCATGTAAAAATATATTCTATAATGTAAACTGATTTTGCTCCCTTGGATGTCCTATGTAGTCCTTCATCCTATTAACCTTCACCAATGCTTCAATTACTAATTATCTGCATTTTACAGCCCCCTCATAATACAGATAAACTACATTCTATAGATTTGTATTTTCCTATGACAGTCTAGATGCACTGGCTGTTAACAATAGGATATTTTGATAAGATACTTTATAACTGTACTTCATGCCACATTATTTAATATTAGCCCTCTCCTTTGATTATCTCTCTCTTCTAACATTCAGAATTATATCTGACACATAATATGTCTTCTGAGTGAAGAGATCTGTGGCTGATAGGCAGTTTTGCCCTTTATTGAAACTGTGAAAAATAAATATCATACTGTTCCCCACTTGTCAAATAAGAATTATCACAATGGATTCCTCATAGGTATACCATTATTAAATAAAACTTTGCACATGAATGGATTTTGAAACTATATGATGCACTTCTTTCTGAAAATTTCAAATCAAGAACTCAATCCTCAACTAGAGCCTTTAGTCAATACAAGTGTGTTTACATTTCTCCAATATATTTGGATTTCATAAAATTTGCATACCCTGAAGACAAACCCAGCCATCACTTTCACATTCTGAAGACATTAATAAAAACAGAAGGCACTTAGCTGAGCCATTACTTTTGAGAATAGAAATGCAAACAAAAGTATGATACATTAATCTTCTGATATTAATGCCCAAATAAGAAACACACACACACACACACACACACACACACACACACACACACACACTCATGATTTGTCCACTTTCTTCCTGAAAATAAGTAGAATTGCAACCCTGAAGAACAGCTTTTACAGCTTCCTGGGGTAGATTCATCTGTTTTTCTTCAGATTACACAGTCTTAAAGTGGAAAATGAAGAAAAACAGTGCCTTTGAAGGCTTTCTCTGCAGGATGACTCAGTCTTTGGCCACTGCTCACTCTTTCTTTAGCTTATGAAGCCATGGGGAGGTCAATATAAAGTTTCCAGGAAGCTAGAGTCCTCACCTCTGGATTATTGCTTAAATAAATAACAAAAGAGTTAAATGCTCATCCTCCAACTGCTGCTGTGTTCAGAAAGTCACTAAGTACTGTGTCTTTTGGGGGCTGGTATCGTCGAGGTAGAAATCTTCTTTCTTTATTGATTAAAACAGATTTCTGTATTGTTGGAGCCAGAGACTTGTAGCTGGGAACACCCAATTCTTTTCTAACTCCTCTGTTATGTGGGATTTGTCCCAGCCCATCTGAAAGTAGCAGTGTTATAGTCTTAGTTTTAAGGGTCAGTCAGCTGAGGTCTCTGAAGGAAGGAAAGGACACTGACTTTCACTAACTTCATTCTTTTCCTGGAACGGTGAGACTTTAAAAAGAAAAAAATCCCATCAAATTCAATGAAAGAGAACCACAGGGAGTATGGACATTCATATTTTAAGAAGGGTTGTACAAAATACACCCTACTGGGTATATAAATTTTAGAGAGAGTTGGTATAAAGGGTACTTCACGTATAGTTTCATGTAAAACATATTAAAACATGTTCTTAACACATGTACACTTTTCAAACATGCATACAATATTTTAAACAATAAAAAGAGGTGTTATGGGGCTATGTCTTGTGAGCCATTTGTGTGTCTATGCATCTAGCTACAATGTTAGATCCCAGTCAATTTACAGAGTGTAGACTATCTCAGTGTTCATAACTGTGATTGTTTATTGGAGGCCTCATTTGATATACTAGAAAGGATGTCCATCAAACCTGTCTCTGAACTAATTCTCCTTCATTGACTTCTCATACATAATCAGAAAGCCTATTCTTCTATAAAATGATTACCTTATATTTATCTCAGCTTTGAAGAAAGGATTTCACTAAGTATTCCAAGCTGTCCTTGAGCCTTGGATCTTCCTCAGCCTCCTGACTGCTGGCATTGCAGGAATGTACCACCTTCATTCTCTTCAACAGGAGATTTGGGAATATTATTTGTGGTGGGAAAGCTGTATTGTATGTCACACATGGAAAGCTACTATGAAAAGAAAACAACGTAGACATATCTAATCCAGGGAAATATTGGATCATTGCTCACCTCCCACTGAAAATGGGACAATACCACGCCTGATAATGCCATCAAACAGAAATGTTTCCCCTGATTCAGTCATATAACCTGAAATCACTGTATGAAAAAAAATTTGTTCAACTGGATGAAATGTTACTTAATGATCTAGCTACTTGACTCTTCTAGAGATAGAACCTATCTGAGCTTTGCATCTTCTTTCAGAAGGAAATCGCACCACTACTACTGTCAGCAAAGACACAAGAACCATGAATGGGCTCTTGCAGTTTGCCTAGTTCAAGTCTACTTTAAAAAAAGACAATACCAGACACTTCAGAATTACTAATAACAGGACCCCACAATGTGTGTTGTTTATTCTCTTTCATCTTCTCCATTTTAAATACTATAGATAATGATGGCATAGACATGTAGACATTGCTTCATGTTCATTAAGAAACCCCAGGATTTTATTTTCCCTTGATGCTGCTTATATTATATTTGAAACTTTACTTATATATAATATGTTCTTTGGGGGTTGTACATATGAATTGTCACATATTGAACGTTCAGCTTGTTGGAACTCAACTCAAGACATAGATTACTATAGATCCTGGGAGTCTTGTATGTTCTTTTCATCCCTAGTCTACATCAGGCCAGGTACCACCCTAATTTATAATGCCACAGGGGACTATCAGCTCAGAAAAACATTAACTTGCCCACTGACACCACACATGAAAGAAACTAACAAATTATTAAGAATTTTAGTGTTTGATGAGTACTAATAACACTGTCATTAATTACATACACTGATATTTATTGAATGATGATATTCTTAAATAATAATAATCTTTGCAGAGTATAATGCTGTGTTATATGGTTTGCAACAAATAAACTTCCTCAATTTCTAAAGCAAATTCTTATAAATATTTATAGTCATGTCTATTGTGTGTCAGTGTGCTGGTTAGTTTTTTTGTCAACTTGACACATTCAAAGGTCATCTGGGAAGAGGTAGCCCAATTGAGAAAATGTCTTCATGAAGTTGAACTGTAGGAACATCTATAGGGCATTTTCTTGATTAATGATGTGGGAAGACCTAGCCTATGGTGGGTGGTGCCTCCTCTGGTCAGATGATCCCAGGGTGTTGAAGAAAGCAGGGTGAACAAGCCTGTAAGCCAGTAAGCCATGATCTCCATGGTCTCTGCTTCAGTCCCTGACTCCAGGTTCCTGTCTTGAGCTCCTGTCCTGGCTTCTCTCAATGGTATATTATTAAAGAGTTGTACAAACCAAGTAAACTGCCACCTCCAGGTTGATTTTGGTCTGCATTTTATCACAGCAGTAGACAGCAAACTAAGACTAGTCACCTCAGTCAACATGCAGATCCTTTCTACCACCCCACAATTTTCTCTTGTTGCCATTTGTCATCAAATTGCCTCCCATCACAGATGTGGAGTACCAATAGTCTCAGTTATTACTGTCATTTTGTCCTTTTTAGATCAATATGACTGCATCAGAGAATGTCATCTTCTGTGCCGTTCTTTTATTTAGTGTAATGTGTATGAAATAATACATATCATAGCATACACTAGTTCTTTGTTCCTTTATTATTGCTAAGTTTTCTATTGAATAGTAATGCTACAGTCTCTTTAAATAGTCACTACTTAATGGACCTGAAGCATGTTCACTTTTTTTGTTGTAATTGGTGTTTGGTGATAGATTCTGGCATATGTATTTTAAAAATAGATGTTTTGTTTCTTTTTATTATTTTACTCTTGCATATTTATTTCTTTTATTGTAATTAAAATAACATACTCTTAATATGAGATATATTGCATATAATAATCGATATGGCTATATTTTAAAATATTACCTGCTCTTTGCTATTTGATTTCTATTTAGCCAGTCTATCTCTTATTCTCCTCTCTCATCCACTTTGGGATTTCTGTTGTATTGAGTACTTCAGTATTCTGTTTTGCTTCACTATTTATTATATAAACACCTCTGTTTTATTGTTTTGACTGGTTGCTTCAGAGCTGGTGTGTGATAAATGTTTTCTATAACATGACAGTGACTTTCATCTCTGTGGTCAACTTTGTTTTTTTATTTCAACTGCTTCGCTTTGCTTTTGCAGAACAAGCACAGTTCCAGGCATAGTATAAACTAATAGGCTTAACTAAATCTGGCAGGAGGTCAGATTTTGATGAGGGTTATGTTTTCCCCAAACCTGCCCTATACTATAAATTTTATTTCTTTTAATTTATGATGTACACATAATATACCATTTCTCATCAAGTTAACACAGTAGTGAAATTTAGCCTTTCCAATCCTCATGCTTCAGTTATTCTATGTTGTTATTACCTGTGTTATGAAAGCCACATGCCTTGATATCTGTTTTTAAAAATCAGTGGTCTCTTATATGGTGGCACAATTTAAAATCATCAATCCATGTATTTTTCATTTGGACTGTTTACTTTTGATTCATTGAAGAGTGGAATTTGTTTTTCATGTCATTTTCTTTTTACTTAAAAGATGTCCTTTAGCATTTCTTGTAGCACTGACTCGCTTGCCTTAAATTCCCATGGTTTCTGTTCATCTTATATCTACATATTACCATCACTGGGCAGAGAATTCCCGGCTGCTTTATTTTCCTTTCACTGCAATGGCTGTGCTGTCGTACTGTCCTCCACATTCACTACTTCTGTAACTTCTGCCGTATGTGTCTTTTTAATGAGTCAATTAAGGAGGAGGAGGAGAGGGAGGAGATTATTCTTCCATTGTCAGTATTACTACTCTTCCTAGGAAGTCTATTTTTCTTTATCCCATATGCATGGGGCAAAGAGAGATGAAAGAAACAATTTTATCTAAGCATAGTGGGGTAGGCCATGAGTTTATTTGGGTTACTTACAGGTACAGTAGTTGATTCAGGCAACTCCTTCACCTATGAGTCGATGCATGAATGAACACTCAGGAAAGCTCCATCACAGGAGTTCCTCCAATTTCACGAAAGACTCTTCTCTTCAGGCATTGTTTATTATTTAATAGCCTTGAGGAGACACCTGGAGAGTCTTGTAGGTTTTGTAATACCTCATGGGAGTTCCATGGGCCTCTGTTCTTCTTCCATAGGGAATGTTTCAATCTCAAGGAAATAGATGCAATTGGAATCTACTCAGCAGTTTAGAGCTCTGATTTATTTATCATTTCCATCCAATCTGGAAAACGTAGGTGGTTATTTTTTGCAAATGTTTTGTCACTGTTTATCTTGGTATTCCAATTATGCACATGTTGATTTGTTATAAATCAATGGAGGTCATTTTGGAATGTGTCATTTTTTTATTGTATATGTCATCTGGGATATTTCTAATATATACTTTCTGTTCTTTTTATAAAAAAAATCCCTGTTAATTACACCCACTGATGAGATTTATAAGAATTCATACTGGCTAAGAGTTTTCTTCATTATCCATTTCACAACTTCACAGTCATTCCGATGTTAGCCCCAAACCATGAGCCCTGGTAGTACAATGAATCTCGGGATAATGTAAAACTATGAAATTACAGATTTTGATTGACTCTTACTGTGGTTCAGACTATTGTCTCTGAGTACTTGAAAACAGTGCACTATGCAGTTGACTAGAGACAGTTGTAACCCACAGCACACAGTGTTTCTTCAGTCTATTCTGCATTACCAAACAAAACCAAAATTAATTCTCCTTGGAAATTTCCCATAGCAGAATCATGATAATGGCAACATTGATGGTCACATTTTTATGAGGACATTTTAACTACAATGCATTAGACATGGCCAAATATAAGTCTAGAAGAATTATTTTCTTGAAGAGGTAGACAATTTATAAGGCTATAGAATAATGAACTCATAATTTTATTGGAAAGGCTGCATATGTTAACCTTTCAAATGTAACAAAGTTTTAGAGCCAGTGAAAAGTTGTATTTCAGTTAATGATAGCTCAATTCCCCAAAGTTATGGTGTACTAGGCATTTGTGAGAAAAATTCAGCCATATGTCTTCTTAGACTCTAAAAGATCCATTCTGTTTTCACAAAGTTTCTATCCAAAGATGGTTGGTTTTAGAAAGTTTTCTCCTGCTTAACTTTAAATAAATGTGTGCCTTGTGCTTTTTCATTATAGATAGAGAAAGTAAGCCACAATCATTGTACAGTGACATTATTATATTTAGTATTTATTCAGTTTTTATAAAAATATGTTTATATCAATTTGCTTGAAATTGGGATTCTGTAACTATTGTGCTAAGAATTTGCTTTTAAGATGGTTGTAAGTATTATAAACTCAAATCCAATGACATGAGAAAAAGCCATCTGTAATGAAATATTCTGAACTATAATAAGTAGATCACTAACTCAAACTCCATCAAATGGAGTCATTCATAGAAAAGTGAAGTTATCAGTTTCTAAAAAACTGTTGTGTAATGACTTCCTACTGATATTATGAATCAATTGGGAGGTGTTCACCATTTTAAAAACATTGACTCCCCAGATAAACATCCATAAACATGGCATATATCTTTATTTATTAGTGCCATTTAAATTTCTTTTTATTATGCTCTGCAGTTTTCATCATATTATCTCATATTAAAGTAAAAAATGTCTTCATAGATACATTTTTGTTTGACTGAAAATACTTTTTACTTTCAAATAGATTAAGGTTTAAGGATGGGTTATTATAATAGTACAAATATTTTATATATCCTCTGCTTTTCTTCCTCTGATATTAATGTCTTGAATTATTATAGTAAAATAACTGAAATGAATAAATTAAAGTAAATGAAGTAAAATAACTAAACACGATACTGTAAACTGAACTATGGGCACTGCTTTGCTTCCATCAGCTTTTCCCTACCCCTTGTTCCTGCCCAGGATCTAGTGCAGTGTTTGATGTGGCATTTACATATCAAGTGTCCTTGCTATCCTCCAATCTTATAATCCTCAGATTGTTTTCATGAACATGGCACTTAAAGAGTGCTAGTATTTGTTTTGTTGTACCTCCCTCTGGACAATACGGATATTTTATCATGAGCTTTTGCTATTGTGATCTTTAGAAATGTTGAGCCTTTGGTAGTGAATTATATTCACAGACACCATTCTACCTTATTTTAGTGATTTTTACTTTTGATCTCTTGCTTTAATTGACAAATTCTTATTTTTACATTAAAAACTCATCTTTCAGGGTTGGGGATTTAGCTCAGTGGTAGAGTGCTTGAAGGCCCTGGGTTCAGTCCTCAGCTCCAATAAAACAAAACAAAACAAAACAAAACAAAAACCTCGTCTTTCTTCCTTCAAGTCCATGATAGTATTGGAAGAGCTACAATGAAGGTATCCAAATGTTCTGCCTCTTCTCAAACTGTTGTTTGCTAATTTTAGAATCTACTAGCATACCAGTTTAGCAAACAATTACTATTATTGTGGTCTAATAGTGATTTTATGTTTCCTTAATTTCTTATATAGCTGTTGTATAGAAACTTCTATAACAAAGTGCTTTATATTTAATAACTTATTTGTTCATTCATATTTATATTATCATGATCTCATGTGTGCCTATGTAATTGTTTGAAGAAAACTTTATATTACATGTAGTAGGAGGACCCTAAAATGATATCCTTAGTTGTTCATCCTGTGTGCTTTTTTTTTCCTCTGTACACTTAAATTTCACATACACAATGAATAAGTAGTACCTTATTGCATTATTGCTTTATAGTACACAAGTCAGATTTTTTGTCAAAGTGACAGAAAACCCAGAGAAATGACTTAAAATGGAGAAGCATTTATTTTGGCTCATGACATCAAAGGTTTCAACTATTTTAGCTGACTCCAATTTTGTGAGCTTTGTGTAAAACAGACTATCAGTGTGACAGGAGCACATGGAGAAGGAGGCTGCTCACTTGTTGGCAGCCAAGAAGCAAAAACAGAATCATGAGGGGACTGAGACAAGCTGTACTGTTCAAAAGCAAGTGCACAGCAGCCCCTTTCCTCTTACCAGGTCCCACTTTCCACATTTCCAACACTTTGCAATAATCCAGTCTCATTCTGGATCAATTGGCATATTAATACATTGATTAATGCACAATCTTGAGGGCTGAATCACTGCCCAACACTCCTTAGATTACTGTTTGCTTCAGTAATCATGCATGGAATATAGAAGACTTTGAAGGGACTCCTCTTTCTAAACCATAGCAGGAAGTTATGTGGAGTGGTGGAAACCCTGAATGAATGAAGTTCCAAGTGAATATGTGCTGTTGACATGGCTGTAGCTATGTGAAGGACTCAGTGACTCAACTCCTCAATAGAGGCAAAACTTTTCCCATGTGAGGCTGAGGAGAATGGCAAAGCCTTCCTGGGTATCCAGGTGAAGACGTTGACTGTGAAGAAAATGTTCAAAATAGCTTTCTCTGCGTGAATATTTACATCCTGAATTCTGCTCCTCTACGGAGACTGCCCTCACCAAGATTAAGTAAAACTTCCTCCTTGTCTAGCAATATATAATCATCCTGCGTCCCTATACAACTGTGTACAGTAAACACACTGAGCTTCCGGGGAGCAGTGGTTTCTCCATCAGAGAGCACAGTCCAGCAGATCCCAGTGTTTCTGTTTGTTGTCTGTATGTATTTGTCTTTTCTTCATTCCCTGGCCACCCCAGTCAGTCCATCTCTGCATTCTTAGTTGACATGGGAACAACTCAGTTATTTTGTAGCAAAATTAAAGAGGGAGAAGGGGAATTTAATTTTGTTTGCTACAAGATTTTATATGATATTTTCTACACGAATAATATTTTCATTCATCAAGAATCCTGGGTCAACTCATTTTCCCTTTTGGATGTTAGATATAATTTTACTACCTAGGTTTTTTTTTTTCTTCTCTCTTTTTATTACATGTATCTATTTTGTATTTGGGAGGATGTATCATGGTGCTTTTGTACATATCAAAACATAGCTTGCCGGAATCAGCTCTCTTCTCCTTTCAACAGAGATTCTTGGAATTTAACTCAAGCCACCAGGCTTGAAAGTAAGGGTCTTTTACGCATTGAGCTACTTCACCAGCCTGTGACTAAAGTTCTTGAAGGGAGTTACTCTTCATTTGCCTGATGCACTATTGACAATGTGTCATTTTATTTTACTGTCTTCAAAATATTCTAATTTCCAACTGTTTGACCTTGATATGTCCACGTGTCTGTTTTCGGAAATTACTCGTTTAATATGCCCCAAGCTTCTTGGGTCTCTTTACTCCTGTCATTTCTTCAAATAAGTCTTCTGGCTCTTCTGTTTTTGTTTCCTTTGTTGTTCCTTCTAGGATACTGATAATACCTGCCTGACCACGTAATATGTTTTCAGAGCTTATAGAACTTGATCTGTTTTAATTTCACCTTCACATTTTCCCCTTTGTTTTTCAGCTGACTAATTTGTTTTAGACTGTATTCACATTCACATATTCCTTCATTGACTCTGCAATCTTCTGCTAAGTAATCCAAACCTAGTTCATCACTCATAATAGGGTTTTTACTTTTAGAACCTCCAGTTTTTCCTACATTTGTTTCTTTTTGGTATCTTTATATATTTATTAACTCTGATAACTTCATGCAATGCATTTTGATCATATCCATTTCCAACTTTGTGTCTTCTTTGATAGCTTCTGGAGGAAGGAGAGGCCACTGGCTTTTCTTACACTCCTGTGCCCACTGCCTGTTTCATTAGGAGGCTCAATAGGCTTTTAATCATGACTATTTTTTTTCCTAAATTTCATTTAGGAGTTTTCTATATTTGTATCATTCTACAAAGATGGATTAAATACGTTGAAAACGACTACTTAGCTGTCAGGTACTAGCTTAATTCTGCTCATGCCCAAGTATGTTTATTTACTTCTTTTGAGATAATGGCTCTTCTCAGGGCCAGTGGGAACTCCACAGTAGAGCTTTCCATACTGCACACCCGGGAGGCAGGGAGAGTCTATGTTGGTTTCATCTTTCTTACTGCTTCCCCAAGCCCTGTTGGTGTGGTCTTTGGAAGAATTTTCAAGTCCACTCCTACCCAGAAAAATAATAATGCCTGTTTTAAAGTTCTTATTACAGCATTGCAGTGACCACTGTCATGTCTAAATTTGTTTCTGTTGACTTTAAAAAAAGTCTATCCATAATATGATTTTTTTCTTTTTTGTATCCTTTATCATTTTTGTTAAAACACATTCATTTTATATAGGATAAGATGGAATGACATAAATTGCTTTCATTCTTCCTGTTTGATATGTGTTTACCTTTCTTTTGCAAGGACTTAGTGTAGAGTTTTCTAGTAATCTACTAGGATTTGCTCTGGGATTGAGGTCTGATGTTACTATGGTTACCTTGGATGTGAAAAGTCTTCAATTTCTCATAATAGTTTGTATTTAATGGAGTCTGGGGATTGGAGAGTCTAGGCTCAGCTTTAGTTATCTTTATTGTGTCTCTAAACACAATGCTTCTTACAAATATATAGCAGTGTGCAAATAACGCTTTCATTCAATATTTGCCCCACCATTGGTTAGTGATTGTACTGGGAGCTTCAGTTACATTGTCTCCCTGAGACTCAGGTCAGTTAGACCCTGATTCCTCCAAGTCATGTGTCTTCAGCAATTGGATATAACATTTAAGTTCTGGAAAGCAACCAAAGTAAAAAACAATAGGATATTGTTTGGGGAGTCTCTTGTACCCCTCTAACAACTCTAAGGGAAGATTCCCATGTTTGACACCAGGATTTCTTTTAGGTAGTCTATGGCTCTGGTGGGAAGTATTATCACCCCAAGTGGCAAAACTTCATTTAAATTGTGTGTGTGTGTGTGTGTGTGTGTGTGTGTGTGTGTGTGTTGTGAAATCATAGCAAACTACGTCTTCACTTTCAATGCTAGAGTACCAGAAACACAGCAGAAGATAAAAGATTAGAATATGTTTAGTGCCTTTCCATTTCCACATTATAGTAATCTACAGCCTCAAGCATTATATCACATTCCTTTATACTCACAGTAGATCTATTTGATAGTGTTTAAAACTGTCTTAGTTTCATCAAAAATACTTCATCTATTCCCCAAAAGACTTGTTTTCCTAAAGGTGATATTGCAGGAGTTTTCCAATTCTTTTTCTTCACAAACCATAATTCCTTTTAACCAAAACTGTGAATAGGTAGAAGGAAAAATTCTATAATTGCCTCATATTATGGTAGATAAGGATGTAATAATACTTCACTAAAATCAAGTAAATTGGGGATGATAAATAGTAGCATAATAAATGTTTATCAATATATAGCTATTATTGTTCTTATTTTTCTACTTCTTATTTCTTGATCATTAGATAGAGCCATATTTTGTCAGTGTACCAGGAGCCAAAATAGTTTTTTTAAACAGCTTTAGAAGTTGATCTGAGTGTATAAATTATTTTCTTAATGGCTCTTCCTGTATCAATGGGTACTCTAGCTGTTATGCACTAGGAAAGAATCAGTGAGAAATAAAATAGATACATAGATGCAGTTAAACATTAAACAGTTTAGCTCAGTGTCACAATGTACAGGGTGGAAGAGACTTCAGGGATTATCTAATTCAACACAAGAGTAGAATACAAAGCCACGCTGCACTGGGAAGATAACCATCTATTTAGATTATTGCCATTATTATTGTTGTTGTTTTTATGTTGAAAAGCTACTGCTGTAACTAGGTCCTCATGCAATATTCTTCCTCTCCAGAACAGGACTCAGACAGACTCTTATTCACAGTTATTAAATATAATAATCATAGGCCTGCTAGTGACCCCTTTTTCCGGTCGTAGACTGCTCCTGCCTGTGCGAGCCTTTCACCGACTGTGCTGTTGTTTCCCTTGTCTTAGATCAAGACTCAGACAATTTGCTCATTCCTGAGGAGCAAAGACACTGACAGATGAGATGATGCCAGCCGCTCTCTGTCAGCCTGGAGATGAAGGGGGTACCCGCAGCAGGGCTGGGCTTTGGCAGCTGCCTGTCACTCTGTAGTCCAGGCCTTGTGTCCCACACTGCCTGTCTTTCAAAGAAGTCAGTTTTCTGTGTAGAAGGAAGATGTGTAGATCCCAAAGAATACAAAGGTGAGCTAGAGCCATCCACGTGATAAACAAGCTTGATTCTTCAATCTGAGCCTGAGCCTGTGGGCAAGCTCTTATTTATTCTGCCTGTTCCCCTGTGCTCATCCAAATTGCTTGAGTTTCAGCTACAGATTCTTAAACCAGACAGACCCATCACACATCTGTTTGTAAAACCATGCACAATATATCTTGCAGCGATGGCGCTGGTGTGTAATAGGAGAAAGGATGCCAGACCCGAATCCAAATGATGTTGGTTACAGCCCTGGGCCTGAAGTGGATTAGCTCTGTGACCTTGGGCAAAAGCTTTTGGTCTAGACTTTGGTTTTGTTTTGTTTTCTGATTCCCAAATCAGATAATCACTTAATTTCCCTTTAGCCCTGATTTTGCAATTTTTAAGCAAGTGATTATAATAATAGCTATAATCTGTTGCACATACACTTTGTATCAGACCTTAGCCTAACTCTTTCCACATGCATAAAAGTATTCAATCCACAAAACAGGTCTTCCCGGAGCCAAGAGCTGCCAGGGATTGATTCACACAGGAGGAAAGTACTGTACATCACTTCTTAGTCTCAGTGTATTCGTGTGGAACTGGTATCCCAACCCCTTCAGTCTGACAGGAGAGTCAGAGCATCAACACATATGTATGAAAGGCACAACACAGAAATGGTCCTCAAAGGACCCAGGTTTTTGAAGAATTCCTTGGATTAGAAATTTCCACAATATTTGAGGTTTTAGCTGAATAGCTACTTTGAGAACCCCTCCCCTTAACAAGATGACCTGGGTAGACATTTTCTCCCTTGGAACTTCAGATACACTTTTATTATTACCTTACATTTTTATGCAAAAACAAATTATCCCCCCCACAAGAATGTCTCAGTTCAGAATTCTGTCTGACAGAGAAAGTAGCAATTATAATTAATCATATTGTTAGATATACTTGTACATTTATAATATGCCAGGTAAAGATGATCCTGTTGGCTTAAAATTATCAGAAGCATAAAATGAAGCACTAGAATAAATATTTTAAAATAATTTGTAATCTTTAGCATTTATAGAAGGAAGATTGTTAATAAAATTTTAACTTATTATGTTTGCACTTCCTACTAAGAATAAAAAAGAGAGGCCAGAGTTGTGGAAAATGAAAGAGTAAGACCTAGCGGTAAATCCCAGAGTGGCCCCAATTTATTTTGTCTTCCATATTCATTTAGACCTCTGTGTATATTGCACACATATGGATGCCATGCATGCACACTGTGTGTGTGTACAGCCAGCATACAGTGTTGGTATCCTCCTTTGTCATTCTCCACCTTATTTTTTCTTGGTGAGCCTGAATCTCACCAGCTGACTGACAATCAAATGCCGGGAAGCTGTCTGTCTCCATCCCCCAGTGCTGGGATACAGGAACTCACAGCCAATCCCATGCTACCTGTGGTCCCAGTGATTCAAACTCAGATCCTTACACCCGTAGAACAAGTGACACAGCCATGACCCTCACCCCAATCTCTTCATTAATTAATTTATTGCTGTTCATAGTTCCTCCAACTGAAAATGTAAAAAATGATTCAGGACATCCATTTCTCAAGCATGATGGCACTTAGGTCTAGAGCCACAGAGTGCCCACTGCAATACTAATAGGCTTCTCACAAGATGCACGGTGCACAATTCTTCTTCACTCATTGATGTCAAATCATTATCACGATTTTATTACTTCTAAGTGTAAAATATCCCTTGCTAAGAAAAAAGTCCTGAGTTGTTCAGCCTGACATCTAACCCCTAGTGCAAGGTAGCTGAGAGCTCACTCTTTATGTTTTGCTGTCCTTATGGGATAATCTGGCTTTTCCTTTGTCTCTTGCCTCGCCAAGACTGATGGCTCATTCAGCTGGAATCTAGGATCTTTATGGGTCTTTACATGGTATTTTCTGTCTGCCAGAATTTCTTCTCCTGCCAAGAGTCTAGGTCTCCTTTCTTGTTCAAGCCATTACTACCTGCCACCTCCATTAAGGGCCTTTGCAGACAAGCCTGTCTCCAGGCAGTTCTTCCTTTGTGTTCTTAAAACAAGTAGTGTGGGGTCACTGCTGTCCAGCTGTCATAGGCACCATTAGATTCTTCCAGAACTGTCTTCAAGTTCCCATATTGTCTTTTGCCCCCTAGTGGATATGAGATAAATTGCAGCATTCTGTCCAAAAAAAAAAAAAAAAAAAAAAAAAAAGGAACTGAAAATGTTTATTTTTATTCAATTCTCTTAGATTCTGGAGTCTAGAAGCTGTGTTAAAGATATTTTAGTATCTTAGCTATTTTTCATTTAAAATAGATGAAGTGATAGGATAGAAACAGAAAATAGTGGTATTTTTAAGTATTTCTCTTGAAAAGTCCTTTACTGGTATCTGAAGAAGACAATGGAAATCTGTGATGATTTCACTTGGACAAAGTAACCCAATTTACATAAAGATAAAAAATCTTGCATAAACTATAAGTTTATGGTGAATTAAGAATAATATACTTGGGAGTTGGAGAGATTAAATAGTTAAGATCACTGGCTGTTTTCCTAAAGGTCCCAGGTTCAATCCCCAGCATACACACGGCAGTTCACACATACCTCTATGTTACTCTAGTTCCAGAAGATCTGGTGCCTTCTTCTGGACTCTGTGGGCCCCAGGCACAGATGAATTAGTTCCTGCCAGACCAGTTGCTTTAAGGTGATCTGGGACCCTGAACAGTCTCTCAGTTTAGGTCTTATTATGTGGTCTTTCGGTCTCCTGCACATGTTCTCAACATAGTGGTGGCTGCCTTGCAGTTATGTGTGCCACAGTGCAGCCAGAGGCCCTCACTGCAGCTAAGCAGACACCAGTGGAGGGCGTGTCCTTGGAGTTCTAAAACCATGAGATAAATAAAACTCTGCTCTATGTAAAGTACCCAAATTCAGGTGTATTATTGTAACAGAAAAGCAGACTATGATGAATGGCAGAAGTTTGTCATGTTATAGTTAGCAGAAAGGGACTTACTCAAAAACCAAGATGGAGCTTCATCCATGTAGTTCTCAGAATTAGACATTAGATCAAAGGCAAGAATGTCATTTAAGTGCTTCTAAGAGATTCCTTGTATTGTCTCACTTTTCTTACATCATACATTCCAAGTCGGCTTCCAAACCTATGCACAGCATTTCCTCGTGTAGGGTAAATATCGTCATTCCTCTGCAGCTGTCATACTTTCTCTACACAATCTCAACTCTGACAGAGGAATTTCCCAGCCTGAGTTCTGCAAATATTGGACTCTTACCACACGGCCAACCATTATTTCATGATCCAGCACTTGCCATCACCAAGAGCTAAATGTTATCAAATATTGTGCTTCAATGCTTTCATACTGTATCATTAGCTTTTTTTTTTTTAATTAGAGCAATTCAATTGTGTATCTCCCTTCAGATTTCCATGTAAACATGTGTTAGCTATATTTTGTCTTTCCAGGGTAGCAGTGTTTCTATGGTTATTGTGTTATCATCAGTAATTAAAATAGGGTGTATTTTAGTGTTCCTATTTGTAAATTATCTAGAGACCCATGGCAAGGAAGCAGATAGGATACGGAGGAGCCAGAAATGGAGGGTTCCGGAGGCTCAAAAGAGTAAGCCTGTCTGAAAAATTCAAAAGAACCTGAATAAAGTGGAACCAAGGAAGCACTCTGTCAACTTCCTTCTCCTAGGATCCTGGTGATGAGTGTGTCACCTCTGTCTCTTCATCCCTAAAGTGATTTCCCGACCATCCTTTTGGCTCATCTTTAAAAACCAAGAGAAAAGTAATGAGACATCATTTCACTTCCTCACTTCCACCCTGCATGCCTCTGCTGTGAAACTCTTAATTCTTTTGGATTTGTTTCTACTATGCTTCACATCTCCATTCTTTTTTTTTTTTTTTTTTTACACATGACACTCTACTTACTTATTCTTCTAAATCCATTTTTTTAAAATATATTTTATATCCATTTTGTAATCAGTAAAATAGACCTACTACAATAAAGAAAAAGAAGGCTTTCAATCATGTGTATAATCCCCATATTTGGATGGTAGAAACAAGAGGATCATGAGTTCAAGGTCATTTTTGGCCACATAGTTAATGTGAGGCTAGCCTGGGCTATATGAGACACTATCTCAAACAAACAAGGTGATTAACATATTAATCAAAGAGAAAACTTGAGCTTTGACAGTTTAGGCAAATAAATTTAATCCCTATAATTAACAAATACACATTGCATAGGCAATCCTGTCTATGTTTCTTCAGTGTTTTGCTCCTAAATTATTAAAGTATCCAAACATTTTTGTTTAATTAGTTTAAATTCAACAACAACATCCTATAACCATGGTGCTATTTTGGAAAATCTGATTTTAAAAATGCTCTCTCTGTGACACAAGTGTATTTTAAAAATCAGTCACTCTGTGGGCTACAATTAAAATCTGGACAGAATGGATGTTTAATTTGTCTAATGTGTCTGCCCAGTGGTACACTACCGGCAGACAGTGATTTTTGTCTCCGGAGTTGCTGACAGAGCTGTTGCGGGATGTACTGAAGTGGAAATATTCTCTCAGCTATGCCCCTCTTTCTCTATTTCAGCAATATTAAAATATGATCCAGCCACAGCATCCTTACAGAACTTTCTCTGGGCTCTTCTCATGTCACCAGGGTTAGTTAAGGTGCAGAAAGGGGTTGTTGCATAAATCTACTCAAGTAAATATATCCAAACTTTAGTGTCCTGATCCTCTGAGAGGAATGAGATGCTTTCTGCCTCTGTTCATTGGCACAGAACTGTCAGACTCATGTGTCAATGGTACCATTTATTTCCCATGTAGTTAGATAGACCCATGAGCACATAATTATAAACATATGTAATATGTTTGATTCTTCATTTATATATATATCAGGCAATATGGCACCCAGGGAGGAAGAAGGCATTACTGGGATGCTTAGAGCTGAGGGAACCTCTAGGCTGAAGGATAAAGTTATGAAGTTAAAGGGTAAGTCTAGGCCTGTCTCAGTATGGAGGTGCAACTAGTAGGCAAGAAAGAGTGTTAAAAAAATGAAATGATAACTCTAAGAAATGGATCAATTTGTTCAAGGCAAATGCTCTTTTTCTGACTATCTTTCACTATGAACATATTCTAAACTATTCGGTCTACATATTTGACATCTTTCAGGAAGACATAGAATTCCAGGTAAGCATCGGGGAGTCATGTCAAGCAGGAACTCATTTTTTAGGAAACAGCAAGCTCCTTTAAAGCATAAAACCACAAGGCTCGGGGGAGAGGGTATCTCTTTGGGCCAATCATTTTAAAGGTCACCCAATCTTGCATCTAGGTGCCCTGTATCTCTAACATTGTCCATGAGGGGATCAGGTGCTGACATCATCTGGCCTGACCTAAAGACCCAATCATGATGTATCATAAACAGCTTGGTTCTCACCCTCCCTGCTTCCTCTCAGTGCCATCTTTGTTGTCACATGTTATCCTGTATGCCTCACAAGGCATGACTTTCCATTGTGTACATGTAAGAAATTATGAAGACCCTGAAGTTATCATTTCTTGGGGTGTTCTTGCTGTCCCTCCCTGCTGCTGATGGCTCTTTCCTTTCATGACTGTATTGGTTTGCCTAGGCCCCTGTACGTGTATCTCTGATAGACAGATGGAAGGACTTCATAGGAGCTGGGCCCATTTTATGCTTTCCTGTCTGAGTCTTTACATCTCAGGCCAAATTGGAGAACTGTGTTTAATATGTGATACAGATGTCAGCTGTGGAATCAACATTTGAAGCTGGCTGGCAGGATGACTTGTCAGTGCAGGTACAATCTCCATTTTCTTCAGTTTGTGTAAGTATCCCCCCAACTTCCCCCTCCCAGGAGAAGAGGCATCTCTGAGCACCTCAAGTATATTTATTCCCCAGACCGAGGGATTGGAGAACAAGAGTCCAGGTCTAACTTATGAGTTCTTGCAATGTTTCTAACAACTGAAGATGTTTAATGAAGACTTACCAAGTGACCACAGACACACATGGTACTTCTTCCACAGTTACTCCAACAGATGGATTTCCAAGTGGGAGAAACAAGTCATCCATGATATTCAAACTTAATGCATATTTTATTTTCAAACCTGTGTCTGACATTTAAAATCTTGGTAACTTTATGGTAGGTTAATGGCTATCTGAAACCCATTGTATGGCTATTATGTGAGTGTGCTAATACCTGTACAATGTACTGTTGAGATGTTTAAATGAGATTATCTACAATAGTCTATCCCACACAGTGGATCCTGAAGAGTGGTGGTTGTCTCAATGCTTTTTAAATTCTACTTTTACATTGAATTGATGACATAAGCATGTCCAAATGATGACAATAAGAGATTCCTTATTATAATTTTATTATGGGTTAGTACTTTATCTGAGTATAGATGATGATGATGATTTGTCCCACTCCATAATAAAAATACAAATTGAATCTTATTTAAACATAGCTCCAGTTGTCTGCTCAGGTAGATCCAAAACTGATGTCTGCCATGTCTTCCTATAGACAGTTCTTGGTGATGTTTAACACCAAATGACAATTTAGAAAACCATTTATAACTTACCTATTATTCTCACCAACACATGACCTGTACAAGAGTAAAAACACACCGATGCAAATACACACAAATGGACATAATGTTTAGCAACATTGCAATTCCTAAACAGTGGTCTGAGGCATGACCACTGTTCCTGTTCCGTAGAATCTGACAACTGTAAGCTATGGCCCAGTTCCTGGGTTACAGACATAGTCCAGTTTGTTCAAGGGTATAAAGCAGTTCATTTGCACCTCTCTCATCTTATCCTCTAGAAGACTGGACAATTTCCCAAAAAGCTATAACATGGCACCACCCCCACTTTATGTGATAGTCCATTTGAAAGAGCTTTTACTTCCAAATAAGACTGAAAATTAGAATCTTATTAAAGAGGGAAACAGAAAATCTTGGGGAATCATGTATGTCTTGATTTATAAACAGTATTCTGTAAAGAAAGAGAAAAATACCTGTTCACCAGTAATTACCTTTATGATCTTTATTCTGTGGCTTTTGTACCCATAAATGCTTCTATATCTACTGTCCTCTGATTTATTGTCTTCTGGACCCAAAACTTTTATCAGTTAGCTTATTATTCTTACCTTTAAGTTGCCACCTCCTCCCACCAAATAACAACAAATAAGAAACTTGCAGTTAAGAATCTTCTGCCTGGATAATTAGTCCTTTAGTACACACACACACACACACACACACACACACACACACACACACACACATGTTCCTAAAAGCAAAGCTAGGAATTTATAACCAGTGGACAGGAAATGCTGGGAGGTTTGAAGTTATAATGAAAGGGTGCTAATAAACAGTGCACAGATATATGAAAAGAGAAACTGCACCGTACAGGTAAGAACACTGTCAGAATTCACAAAATTCTAGTGCAGTAATGGTTGCAGCTTAATCATTTTTTAGCTATAGTATAAAAGTTAAGAAGGCTTAATTGTTAAAAATAACTATACTTGTGATAAGCAGTTCATCATATGCAATAAAAAAGCAAATTATGGTATCAGTAACATAAAATGTAGAGGAAATCAGCTGGAAGTGCTGTATTTAAATATGTGGTTGAAGTTAAGTTGTCAGTTTCAAATAGACTATTGTTAACTAAGTGATAGTATATGTAAGACTCGTAGTTAGCACAGAGAAAGATAACCTAGAGTCAATACACAAAAGAATTAAAGAAACAAATCACACCAGGTAAAAGGTGATTTTATTGCAAAGACAAAGGAGGAAGAAAAGAACAGAGAAACCATTATTAGAAAATAGCAAATGACAATATGAAATCCTGAACTGTCACTGATCACTAAATATATAAAGGAGTTAAATTCTCAAATAAACAGAAGTATCCTTATTCAATAGCTTTTTATAAATATTGATCTGTATATTGCACACAGGAGACTTGTGTGGACTTTCAGAACATGTGCATGCAGAAATTAAAATGATGAAAATACCTATTGCGTGCTCTTGACAAGCAGATGAGAGCATCTACATTTATATCAGGATGGAATACGCTTTTATTCAAAGACTACCTCAAGAGACAAAATGTTGATTACACAATCATAAGAGGACTTGTTCATCAGGAGGACTTGATAATTCTAATACATAAGCATTTAACAGCAGAACACCTAAATATATAAATAGACACAAATATACATATGTACAAGTACGTGCATATCCAACATTAACAGAACCGAAAGGAGAAATATTGGTTCAATAACTGTAGATTTCAGAATCCCACTTGAAATAATGGATGCAGGAGAGCAAAGCATCAATGAAAAAACAGTAGATCTGAAAAAAATCTAGTCCAAAGGGACTAAACAAACATGAAGAAAAATTACATCCCATTTAACATGTTCTCTTTTCAAGCACACACATAACGTTCTCCTGTATAGACTATCTATTAAGCCATAGAATGTTCTTAATTTAAGAAGACAAAAATCATACCAACTATCTTTCCCAGACACAATCAAATGAATTCAAAAACAACAGACACAAAAATTCATAAACACATGACATAACCACTGAGCAATGTATAAATCAAAGAAGAAATTCCAAAGGAAGCCATTAAATATCTTCAGAAAACTGAAGTGAAAACATAAGACATGAAAAATTTACGGAATGTAGCAAGAGGAGATCAGTGAAGAACTTTTACAACTGTGTGCAGTAGAGTTTTACATAGCCATGAAGAAGAACAAAGTTGTATAGATTTCAGACAAATAGAACTGGATGGATACCATTATGTAACAGGATAGAAGCCAGATTCAGAAAGTCAAATATCACATTTTCTCTCATATGACACATAAAGAAGGTATTTGTGGAGGGAACCACCTGGGGAGGAGGTAGGTTAGCTGAAGATGGGTATTAGGGGAGGCATATATGAGCAAAGTACAATGATAGATGCTTTTGAAAATGTCATACTGAAACCTGTTATTTCATATGCTAACTAACATAAATAAGTTTCTCAAATAAATGGCCTGGTCTAAAGCAATATTTAGTAAAAGAACTGAAATAATAGAGTTCAGAGTAGAAATAGGAGAAATAGATACCAGGAAAAAAATATAAATGCCAAAGAAACTTTATTTTTGTTTTCATCTCTTCTTCTAGATGGAGGAACAAATGGAGAAGGCTCACATAACATAATCATAAAAGAAAGAGGAGATAGTATGGCTGTTACCACACAATACAAAAGGTTGTAACCTATGTGTACTCCTGTGCTATGGACACACTAATTAATGATTTAGGATAGGCTGAAAGAAATAAGTAAGTTTTAGAAATGAACCAACTGGGACAGAATCATGAAGAAAGAAAATCCAAAGAGAGTAATAATGTATAAGGAGTGTCCCTTGGTATTAAAAACCATTTCAACACAGAAAACACCAGTGCCTGATGGCTTCATAAGGGAATTTTCTACCAGATATTTAAGGAATCAATGAAAATCCTTCTTGCTCTGTACAAAGATGAGAAACATTTCCAACCTTACTTAATGAGGCCAACATTATTCTGTTATCAGGGACAGATAAAGGCACTACGAGAAAAAGAAAACCATGGATCAATATCTGGTGAGAATAAATGCATGTATCTTCAATAAAATCTGATAAAATTAAACCACAAAAATAATCAAATGAGATTTACCCCTAAGATATATAGGTGGCTCATGATACTCAGACCCTATTAACAGAATAAGGGCTAGAGAGTATAATGTACATATGAATAGATATAGAACAATTTTTTTGAAATTCAGCATCCTCTTAAGTTAGTAGCTTTCAACAAATGAGGTAAATTTACATGTTAACAGCCGTTCATTTGAAGTCCACACAACACAGGGAAAGTGGTAAGCTTTACTTACAAGATCCTGTAAGAAAAAATGAGGACAAATGCCAACACTGTTTGCCACCTATTCCTTAAAGTCCTAGGTAGAACAAGTAGGCAAGATAAAAACAATCAATAATAGACTTGCTAATTAGGAGGAAGAAACAATATTGCCTTTGCTTGAAGTTGACATGATATCTTATGTATTAAAATACCAAGAGACTTCACCAAAAGCAATAGAATGAGCAACTAATAATGTTGCAACTTATAAAACCAACATACAAAAATCAATTGCCTTTTTATAAATGAATAAAAACCTACTTGATTAAAAACAATCAAGAAAGTGGTCCCATTTTGATAGATATAAATAAAATACATAGGAAGAGATTTAATTGAAGGGATAAAAGATTTTTGTGCCTTAAACTAAAAGACACTCATAAAAGAAAGTGAAGACATTAAAAAATGAATGATAATCAATAGTAGTAGATTGGAAGAACTAATGTTGTTAAAACGTCCAGACTACCCTGAATGATGCTCAGATGCAGACAGGCTTATCAGACCTTTAATGACTTTTGTTTGTTTGTTGAAGAAGTAGAAAACACAATCCTTTGATTTAATGGAGCCAACTGGGACACAGAACAGCTAAAGTAGTGTTGGGCAAGAACAAATCCAGTTGTCATATTACCTGATCAAAGTCTACTAAAAATTACTGTCTAGTACTGGCATAAAAATAGACACATACCAATAGGATAGGATGCTGGGCTCAGAAAGAACTAATTCAGATCCACTGATTTCTAACAAAGATATCCAGAACATACACTGGAAAAAAGGATATTCCATTTTATAAATTGTGTGAGAAAACTTGATGTCCATATGGAAAGGAACATGGATCCTTTTCTCATGCCACAGGGGGGAAAATTCAAAACTGATTTAAGACTTAACTTTAACTCCTGAAACTGTAAAACTTCTAAAAAAGTGATGCAGAGAAAGTTCCATGACAATGATCTGGGCAATGATTGTATAGGTATGTCCCAAACACATTGCTATAGGCTACATTGGGTGAGCTAGCCAAGGCAGTACTGGAGAGCTCATCTGGGTAGTGATAATGAGGGAAAGTGAGCAATCTGACCAACCCAGCTACCCTTCAGGCCCACAACCAGGCTATTGAGGTGGCCCACCCAAACATCCACTGAACCTGTGAACTGTTGGAGCATGTGAAGGGGACAAACCTACAGATCCAAAACAGCAGGATCTCTATGACATAGGATAACAACAGGATATCCAGGAAGGGCCCCAGTGAGAGCCCAGTATCAGTGGTGTAGCAGAAACCAGACCAATGACTCATGGAAATAAACACTTGCAAATAAAGATGAACAGACTAAAGAGTAAAATGTGTGTCTTTTTTTTTTTACCATTTTTCTTTATTAAGAATTTTTCTACTCACTCCATATGCTATCCACAGACACCCCCTCCTCCCTTCTTCCAACACCAGCCCTCTTTCCCAAGCCACCACACATTCCCCAAATCGAGGTATCCCATGGGGAGTCAGCAGAGCCCAGCACACTGAGCCTAGGCAGGTAAGCCCCTTCCCACTGCACAAAGGCTGTGCAAGGTGTTACACCACAGGCACTGGATTCCAGAAGCCTGCCCATAGACCAGGGACAGATCCCTATCCCCCTGTCTGAGTGGCCCCCAAACGGTCCGAGCCAAACAACCATCTTCCGTATCCAGAGGGCCTAGTCCAATCCCATGAGGGTTCCACAGCCACCAGTCCACAGTTCATGGGCTTCCACTAGTGTGGCCAGTCATCTCTGCACATCCTCCCATTATGATCTCGATGTCCCTTGCCTGCAGTATCTCTCCTCTTTTTCATCAGTTGGATTCCCTGAGTTCAGCCTGGTGCCTGGCCATGGATCTCTGTATATGCCTCCATCTGTCACTGGACAAAGGCTCTATGATGACAGCTAGGTTATTTGCTAGGTTGGTCACCAGAGAAGACCAGTCCAGGCACCCTCTGGACCACTGCCCTCAAACGACAGCCTACAGAATGGGCAAAGATCTTTACCAACCCCACATCTGACAGAGGGCTGATCTCCAAAATACATAAAGAATTCAAAAAGCTAGACATCAAAACACTGAACAATTCAATTACAATTATGGGCTACAGAGCTTAACAGAGAATTCCAACAAAAGAATCTCAAATGGCTGAAAGGCATTTAAGGAATTGCTCAACATCCTTAGTCATCAGGGAAATGCAAATCAAAACAACTCTGAGATAACATCTTACACCTGTCAGAATGGCTAAGATCAAATACACTGAAGACGGCTTGTGTTGGAGAGGATGTGGAGCAAGGGGAAAGAACATTCCTCCATTGCTGGTGGGAATGCAAACTTGTACAGCCACTCTGGAAATCAGTATGGTGGTTTCTCAGAAAATTGGGAATAAGTCTTTCTCAAGACCCAGTTATACCACTCTTGGGCATATACCCAAGGAATGCTCAATCTCACCATAAGGACACATGCTCAACTGTGTTCATATCAGCATTATTCGTAATAGGAAGAACCTGGAAACAACCTAGATGCCCCTCAAATGAAGAATGGATAAAGAAAATATGGCACATATACACAATAGAGTACTACTCAGCAGTAAAAAAAAATGATATGAAATTTGCAGGCAAATGGATGGATCTAGAAAATATCTCAAGTGAGGTAACCCAGACTCAGAAGGACAAACATATTATGTACTTACTCATAAGTGGATACTAAATCGGAGGGAAGGGATGGCCAGAATGCAACCCACAGCTCCAGAGAGGCTAGCTAACAGGAAAAGACCCTATGAGGGACATATGGATGACTCTGTGAATGAGAAGTGGATGAAATCTACATGACTGGACTGGGTGTGGGGTGTGGCAGAGGGTGAGGAGTGGGGGATGAGAACATAGGGAAATGGGAGGGTCAAGCTGGAACAGGGACAGAGTGGGAGGGCAGGGAGGAAGATACCATAACAGATGAGGACATCATGGGAATAGGAAGAGGCAGGGTGCTGGGGAGGCTCTCAGGAATCCACAAAGTTGACCCCATCTTGGTCTGCTGGCAGTTGTTTTAAGCCTTTTCCTACCCCATCATGCCTCACCCCATATCCCCCATCTCCTCTATGTTTGGCCTATAACCCCCAGTAAACTCCCCCTCTACTTTCATTTTACATATATTTTACTCTCTCTCTTCATTACTGTGTCTGCACCCAAAGCCCATTGGCTTGCACAGATATTCATAGTTAAACATACAAAACAAAAGATTCAGAGCTAGGATCCACATATGAAACAAGAATTAGGTGGTTTTGTTTTTCCAAGCTTGGGTGTCCTCACTCCATACAATTTTTGAAATTCTATACATTTACTTGCAAATTTCCTTTTTTATAGCTGCAAACATTCCATGTGTATATGTACCATATTTTTGTTATTAATTTATCAGTCAATGAACATTTAGGTTGACTCCATTTCCTAGCTATTACAAATAGAGCAGCAATTAACATGAGTGTGCACATACCTTGAGTATAGTCCCAGGAGTGATATGACTGGGTCATACAGTAGTTCTCTTTTTAGTTTTTGAGGAAGCTCCAGAATGATTTCCAAAGTGGTTTCACTAGTTCTCACTCTCACTAACTATTCACGGGCTCCCCTCTCCAGCCATGCCAGCTTCTGTTGCCAATTTGTATTGCTGATTACAGCTGGTCTCACTGGGATGATTTGGACTCTGAGTGGTTTAATACACATTTCTCCAATTGCCAAAGATGTTGAGCACTTGTTAAAATGTTTACCAGTCATTTATATTTTTTGTTTGAGAACATTCTGTGTGTTTCCACAGCCCATGTTTGATTGGTTTCATGTTTTCATGTTTAGCTTTTGCATTCTTAGTATATTCTAGCTATACTATTGGATTTATATTTGTCAAAGATTTTCTCCCATTCTGTGGGCCACCTTGTCAGTCAATTGGCAGTTTCACTTGCTGTAACAGAAGCTTTTTAATATGGTGACATTACCTTTCAATTGTTGGCCTTGCTTCCATTCACTCTCTGTCATACACAACAATTGTGGGAGTTGTGTTCAGAAGTCCTTATTTGTGTTTAATAACTGAAGTCTATTCCCCTTTATCCTTCAGGAGTTCCTGAGCATTGGGTTCTACATGGAAGTACCTGGCCCATTGAAGTTCAGTTTTATGTACAGTGAGAGATAAAGTTCCAGTTTTATTCTTCCATGTATTAAAAATTAGGCTTTTCTGCACATTTTCAAAGGCCCTGCATTTTCTCCCACTTATATGTTTGATGACCTTGCTTATGTGTTTTCTGGCTGTAATGCTAGAGAAGTCAGAGTTTCAATGAGCACCATGTAACCTTACAAAGCAACCCAGCTCTGACAGCCTCCAGCCTCTAATACTGCTACCCACTGTAGTGAGGTTTCACATGAAGAAATGTGGGACCTCCTTCATGCCTGTCTTACTTCACCCGTCCAGTGAGAGAAAAGCACTAATGGCATATTTCTGGAGACAGCTGCTTTTACCGTAGGTAGGTGGAGCCCAGGGTGTGTTTTACATCTGATTTGGAAGGACAGGGATTCGGTTAAACAGCATTCAGCATCAGAAGTGATGTTGTTCCATCTCCTCCCTGTTAAAAGTATAAAAGTAGCATCTCATGTCCCCTCCTCAGCTATTTCTCAGTTACTTCCTGACACTCTATTTTAAAATACAGGGACTCTACAGTAGTGTTAATTCCAAACGTGCTGTTCTGACTTCTGAAACTGTCTCTTTGCTCTCTTAAATTATACAACTTACAAGAAGAAAATCTGTGCTAAGAGACACGCTGGAGTTTGTGGAGGCAGGGGCAGGGTAGTAGAGAGAAGCTTCCTTCCTTTCAAGTTAGGAAGTTGGCCACCACACTTCCTGGGAGCCCACATGAGACAACATTCTCACCTTCATCTCCAGCCTCTGGGACTCTACTGGTGAGAAAGGAGATTTGCCAAAACCCAGACACCTCCTCAGACTGCTCTGTGACTTTTCCTGCCTGGTGGAAATCTACATCCCTGTCGGCAGTTGCAACCTTGGAAGAAAGATTCATGGAGGCGGCCATCTGTCAGGGAAATGGATGCCCTGTATTTACCCTAAAACTGGCTCTTGGCCGACTTAGACTTACAATAAGATGATTCCCAGTACAGAATGCAGTTCGCTCCTGTGGGCTGCACTCAAAATCTATGTCACTGACTAAAAAGTAAGCAGGATTCAACTCTGGAAGTCTCTCCTGCTTCTGCATTTATTATCAAGATGGACCGACAGTATTATAGCCTTTTGGGGCCCTGGTACCATCCTTTGTAAAATGAACTTCAGAATACTGATCTGTATTAGGGCTCAATGACATGCGGCAGATGAAATGACCAACACCTTGCCTAGCTTGGCGCTTGTTACATGCTGTTTGCTTCCAGGCATTTTGTCTCTGCTGATGCTGGCAAGGGCCACCGTTAAAGTCGTCTAAGGCCTAGGAGTGTAGGAAGCAGCTGGGAAATACAATCTTCCCTGGCTGCCTCTCTGCACAGTCATATCTGTGATTTCACCTGTGCCATAGGGACACATAAGGCCAACTTTGGCAATGAGAACAATCCATCATGCAACACTAGCTCTTTTGCTTCTAACTAACAGCACAGGCTGTTTGAAAACTCTTCATATAGGCAGAGGTAGTTCTCACGAGGCTGGATCACTTGGCAGAACTCTTGGGCTACCAGGCCATTGCATTTATCTTAAGAAAATCCTTGAACATGCACTGATTTGGATGGAGACCAGCAACCTGTCAGCTGTCAGAATGATTTCCTGTCAAGCAGAATATATCCTTAAATGCTGGGTATATTATATTAAAGATAGACAATATATATATATATATATATATATATATATATATATATATAGTGTGTGTGTGTGTGTGTGTGTGTGTGTGTGTGTGTGTGTGTGTGTTTACAATGGCCAGGTCTTCATCATCTTATTCATAGTCTTCTTTTTGTACTGTGAATCTTCTGTTGAGTGAGGACATACACAAAATTCTGCCTCTGTATAGATCTCTTTTGAACATTCATGTTCTAAATAGTTAAATTATGTAATTTTACAAATTATAATTATTCATTGAGTGCAAATGCTATGTAGTGGTTTGAATATCACATGTGGAGTTCAACAGAACTTTAATTGGGAGAATATAGCTCACAATCTATTTCATATGTGATGCTCACATCCCAGTGTCATGTTATACATGGGCATCAAAGTAGGATATCAGGCAGCTCTTTGAGTGGTGAGGGGCAGGTATAGCACTTGGATGATGAATGTGGCTATTGCTTTCAAGATATTGCTACTTGAAGACTTGAAACTTTCACAGTTGAATTCAGTAGAAATATCTTTTGTAGAAAATAAGCATTTATTCATTTTCTTAAGGAAATACATAACCAGCAGATGTAATCTTTTCAAATTAAATGTCTCAGTTGGTATCAGTCAGCCAGCACCTGGGGAAGGCCAAACATCATTGCATGTTGGCTCCAAATAGCATAGATGAATTTAGAATCTTCACTTGCCAATTTGAGAATTATCTCCTTGGTTTGTAAAACTAGTTGTTTATGTTCTAGCCGGGCAGTGGTGGCGCAAGCCTTTAATCCCAGCACTCGGGAGGCAGAGGCAAGCGGATCTCTGTGAGTTCGAGGCCAGCTTGGTCTACAAAGCGAGTTCCATGAAAGGTGCAAAGCTACACAGAGAAACCTGTCTTGAAAAACAAACAAACAAACAAACAAAAACCCAAAACAACAACAACAACAAAAAACCTAGCTGTTGATGTTCTAATATAATTTAGGAACCACCAGAGCACTCTAGTGTAATCGGGCCATTGTGGACCACTCATAATTCCTTTGCACATTGGCTCCCTTGATCAGCTACCTTCTCTCCTACTTGTTTACTAAGGCACTTACATGTTTAAAACTACTCTGTCCCTGTCATTGATATTAGTAAGTTAACCAGCATACTTATTTATGAGGCTAGCTCTGTGGGTGTGTATGTGTCTATGTAATTATATGTTAATGGACTTAGGTGTCTGTCCATCACCAGATGAATAGATAGTGAAAGTATGGTATGTATATAAAAGGTAATTTTACTTAACTACAGAGAAAAGTGAAATTGTAAGATGTGCAGTAAAATGGATGAACCTGGAAAGCATAATATTAAACAAAGTTGCCCAAACATGGAAAGATAAAAAACACATTCACTCTCTGTCATACACAACTCTAACTTGAAATGCATACACCTATATAAACTAATTATATAAATGGAAAAAAGCATAAATAACTACAAAGGCAAACAAGATGGAGTTAGGAAGGGTGTTGAGATGTGGAGGTTATGCAATAGGACATCCAGGATGTGAACATGCATGGGAGTGGGGAGTTACAGTGTTAGGCAGAAGACAGCTCAGAAGGGATTTGAGAAGTGGGAAAATTTACTAAAATACTTTTCTTTAAATGCCACAATGAGAGGCTGGAGAGACTGCCCAGTGGTTAAGAGCACTTATTGCTCTTGCAGAGGACCCTGAGTTTGGTTCCCAGCACAAACTTGGTAGCCCACAACCTTCAATTCCAAGAGATCTACATCCTTTTCTGGCTTCCACCAGCACTAAGCATACATGTGGTACACAGATATACATGCAGACAAAATATCCTTACTTACTTACATCAAATAAAATCTTTCCAAATCCCATAATGATAGCTAATAATTTTTATGTTAATTTGAAAAATAAAATTAAGGAGTGGAAATTATAGCACAGACACAAGTAGCTGCTATAATTTTGCCTTTCATGTCCTTATTCACACAGTTCCTACAATTTACCACATCAGGTAGAGCTGTAACTCCCTTCTGGGAGATTTTGGAACGAGGTCTTTCCTTCCCTCTGTTTCCCCTTTCCTTCCTTCTTAGCAAATTACACACTGAGGATAACATTTAGGAACAAAGAACCATCCACATATTTATTTCTGAAATTGGTTTTAGGCCTGGGGAAATTCTGAATATCACAGATATATAAATGTTGGCATTACAACAGAATTGAGAGGTAATTTGGCCCTTTTTTATCTTCACCATGACCCGAACCATTGCAGACACAAGATGTGGAAGACCTGGTGCTGAAGGAGCCATTGTTCTGGTTCAGCTTTCCCAAGTGGGAAGCCGCTCTCTCTACCTTGTCATGGCGCTTGCTGCCTAGGTGATGCAGGTCATGCACATTTTAGGTTGTTTTTACCTATGTGAGGTCAAAAAAGGATATTTGGATCCCTAACCTTCCTAAGTGTTTCCAGTAATTTCAAGATTTCCATTGTGAGCCAGGATTAAAAGATAAAGATCTGGAAACTTATAGTGAGTACCTAATGGATTAGTCATTTGATTGATTTTTATGATCAACATTCTATCTTTAGATTGATGGTGCATATCTGTGTTGTTACAAGAAATCTGGGTAGGCATATGTGATTTGTCTAATGTCATCTGCTACTAACTGGTAGAATGTGATGAATAATCCTAGTCTTTCCTTCATGGGTCATCTATTAAGCCAGAAGTAAACTATGGTGTAAGTGTGTTTTCTGGATCTTTCTTCCATACCTGCTTCTTGGACAGTGAAATGATATAACTTATTCTTTTAATTTTGTTAAACTGTAAATATCAATCCTTGGATTGAGAAATGACACTGATGTTCACTTGGTGTCAAATCTAGTATGTGATTCACTGAAGATGCTCAATACATGTTGTCTTAGCCACAGCGACTCTTATAAAAGAAGCATTTCATTGGGGTTTACTTATCACCATGGTGGGAAGCATGGCAGTGGCAGGCAGACATGGTGCTGGGGAAGAGCTGAGAGTTCTACATCCAGATCCTCAGACAGCAGGAAGAAACTGAGCCACCAGGCTTGGTTCAGGCTTCTGAAGCCTCAAACCCCACTCCTTCCCCTAAGGAATTCACACCTACACCAACAAGGCTACACACCTCCTAATCCATCTGATCACTTCCTAACACTGAGCATTCAAATATAGGGGGTGGGGGAAGGCATTCCTATTCATACCACCACACATGCTGATATAGTGTCTTCAAGCTCTGGATGCATTTGCTGTGCTTGCTTCTCCTCTTCATTAAGTTGATTTTTGTTGTTGTTCGTTTTTCTGTTTTTTGTTTTTGTTTTTTTTTTTTGTTTGTTTTTTTCTGTTATAGTTTGGTCCTAAATAGTTTCCTCTTCCTAACTTAATGAATTAAACCTACTCAATTATATGAAGTTATAAAGTTTTCATCCAATTCAATGAACATCACAGATATTAAAACAATTATAAATTTAAAACACCTTGAATGTGTTCTTTTCTATATATCTCAGAAAAATTATCATAAAATAAAATATTTGAATGATTAAAAATTATCTTGGTAAAATATTTGTTTAATAAGCTATATAAAACACTTTTAGAATTAAATTCTGTTTGTACCAGGACAGTTTAGTGTAGTTAGTTATGAGTCCCCACACATTCACAAGTGTCTCCTCTCTGCCAGATTAACAATATAGAGAAAATAATTGTGATTATGACATTTGAATTAAATTTTGTGCCCCCAGGGGAAGGGGATGAGGAATACTTCATTCTATGATGTAGGAAATGTTATGTCAATGACTGCACTGGTATTTTGCAATAACATTAAAATGTTATCAAGCAGAGAGACCTTGAGTCAGGAAACGTTTCCTAGAGAAGTCAGCAGGAAAGGGGTTAAGGGGTTCTGGAAACCCAGCAGTGTCAGATAGCTCTATAGAGATGGGGGGGGGGCAAGAGGGAGCAGGCAGCTGCATGACTTTGGAGCCTCTCTCTTCTGAAATTTGCAAGGTTAGCTTAGACTTACTAAAGACTTAACAGGGTCTTTTTCTCTTTTCCAGCTAGCTTCTTTGAAGTCATGCACACCTAGGTACCCTGCTTCTGCTTTCGCTGGGAAGGGCACACAAGATCACAACATAAACCTTCAGGTTCCTATCCCAGACTCATGTCTCTCTCCCCAAGTGAAATGGTGGTGGGTGCTGAGTTTGTAATGTCTTTTGTGTTCATTCACTTGTTTGTTTTTACATTTTTAATTAAAGAAAGTTCTGCTAACACAGAGCTTGAATATAGTGATATTTTATTTGTACTGAAATGTAATTTTATTTGTATATTAATAGAGTTGCCTTGGGGTCAGAACAAGCCATAGCAGAAGCTGGGTGGTAGTAGTGCATGCCTTTAATCCTAGCACTTGGGAGGCAGAGCTAGGCAGGATCTCTGTGTGTTCAAGGATACAGCCAGCATGGCAACACACACCTTTAATCTCAATACCAACCATAGAAGACCTGGAGGTCTGTACCCACAGGCAGTGATGAGGAGGTCATGTGGTTGGGTTTACAACCAATGAGAAGGCAGAACAGAAAGTTTATATAAAAGACAGGACATAGGAAGTAGCGCTCTTGAGGAGAGGAAAGACAGAGCAGCAGTGAAGGGTAAGGTTTTCAGCTCTCAGCTATTGCTCTGACCTTTTGGCTTTTAACTGCAATTGGCTCTGTGTTTCTTATTTAACAAGACTGTTACATCTACACTTGAATCAATTAACAATGTTTTGCCCAGTAACTATCTATGACTCCACTTTAAAAAAAGACTAGCTGTGTAATAAACATGTCAGCTATTGAAAACAGGTGATTTATAATCACCAAAAATGATTACTCTTTTTAAGTGGTTAGATGCTTTTCCTGAAGCTTGAATAATGCTGTATTTTGTACAAAAAAAAAATGTGCTCTCCATAAATAAGTTACGTGGGACCTTCAGCCTGACTTATCCCAGACGGGATGTTACAAATCAGTGGATTCCAGATTTCTGTTCTTTTGCAACACTTTGCAGAATTGAACTCTAGCAGGATTGAGATTTCTAATCTTTAAAATGCAAAAAAAAAAAAAAAAAAAAAAAAAAAAAAAAAAGCAAGGAGCATTGGAAATAGCTCTATTTGGTTGAATTCCACAACAAGTATAATTAGAGTCTATACCTCCATATTAATGTGGAGCCTGGGGTTAGTAATGGATAAGGAGCCAGGAAGAGGATGGAAAACATAATAAGAATTGATTCTTTTGGCCACAGAACTGAGCATGCCCAGTGAAATATTGTGTGTGTTTTATCTAATACCTACCGGAGTCTTTGTCCACACTCTACCAACAGAAACATGCAGAACATCCTCTGAGTGTTCTCTTAAATATCTTGCTGTATATTTCACTCTGGTCTAGATCTCTCATTCAGGCAGGTTTTATAAACAGCCAGCTGAGATTTCCTAATGAACCACAGGATCTTGTAAGATATAATTAATCGAAAACTAGCCTTTATATAATACAAATGCACAGCAGCAGTGGCAAACTGATTTCTGTTTTCATCTCAAGTCTATGATATTGGCTTCTTAGAACACTGTACTTTCCTGTATTACATCTCAGATATGATGAGTGAGTCTTGGACAAGCCAGACCCAGACTTACACATTTGCATTGAGAGCAGACTAGGAAGAGGAGAGCTAAATGATCCCAAGGTCAATAAAGAACACCCCACCACCACTACCCCCCCCACACACACACACCAGCTAGCACTTTACAAAAGCAAAATCAGAAGTGGAAATGTTCTCAAATATTTGCAGAGCCACTATGTATGAAATGACAGAGGCCAAGGAACACATAAGGAAATGACATATGAGTAAGATTTAGTAAAACGACATTCCTATGAATTGCACATTTTAATTGTTGGTCAGCTGTGTTAGTTTCCATTACTACAGCAAGGTGACTTAGATAACTAACTGGAAGATGAAATAATAATTTTGATGCACAGTTTAAATGTTACAGTTCATGAGGTAATAACCTTATCATTATGAGCCTCTGATAGTGCAGCACATCATAGAAACAGGATATGGGGGATACAAATTGTTCATCTTGTGGCCAGAAAGAGAAAAAGAGACTGTGAGGATGCAAGCCCTCACATGTCTTTAGGGTCATGTCCTCAAGGCTCTGAAGCTCTCTAGCTAAATCACATCCTTTAAAGGTTTCACGGTTATTTCATATACCACCCTTAGGACTCAGCTTTTAACACATGGGCCTTTGGAGATGGTTTAAGATCTAAACTAAAACATTTTTTAGTCCAACATTTCAAAAAAATACATATATCATCTCCCCCTCATTCTTCTTCATACATCTTCCATACATGTCTGCCCTTCTCCCACATCCATAGCCTCCTTTAACCATTCTTGTTACATATATAAATAAAAGAATAAACATACACATACAACCTGCTGAGTCCATTCATTGTTGCCTGCCTGTATGTTTGTAGGGCTGACCACTTGCTATTACGTGGTTGGGAGCTTATCCCTAGAGAAGACTAATTCCCCCTTCCTCAACTGTTCTATTCATGACATAGGAGACCCATGAGATTTCCCCATCTATGCTGGGATGTCAGCTATTGTTAGAATTGCTAAGATCTTGTTCAGGAAGACATGCTGTCAAGATTTCATGGGCATAGCTCCCTCATCAGAGCTAGATGGCACAATCTCATAGCAGATTTACTAGGTCTCTGACTCTTAAAATCGTTCTGAACATCTTCCTCCATGTTCCCTGAGTCTTGGATGCAGGAGTTATATTGTAGATGTATCCACTGGGGCTAGGCACCATAGTCAGGTGTTCTGTGCATTCTGGTTATTTGTGGCCTTCTGTAATGGTCTCCTGCTAGAAAAAAAAAAAGCCTTTTTGGCTGAAGTATGAGACCTATACTTATCTGAGGCTCTAAGGATACATATTTATAATATATGTAGGAATTATTCTGGCTTAGAAAAGTGGCAGCATCAGGGTCTCCTCTAATATCTGCACCCCTACTAATCCCAGATATTTGGCTATGTTTTCAGTACCATGCACAATTTCCCTCTGGTTAACTGGGCCTTGAATCTAATTAGACAGCTGCTGTTTACCACCAAAACACAAGTGCCCCTAGTACACCTTTAGGGATATCTTAACATGCTGACCCCTGATCCCCAAAGGCTCATGCCCATCTTATAATGTAAAATGTCCTCAATCTGTCTCCAAGCCTATGAAAGTCTGAACTGTTGCACAATTTCTCAAAAATAAAAGTCCAAAGTTTTTACCTGACACTCAAGGAGTTCCTATAAAAGTAAAAATAAAATATTATATTTCTAATATCTAATGGTAGGATAGACACAGGACAAATGTTCCTATTTTAGAAAGAAGAAATTAAAAAATTAATTATGAAGAGCAGCTGCCTAAAGCAAGACTTAAACCCAGCAGAGTGAACATTAAATCCTAATCTCCATGGCTAACATCCAGGACTCACTGTGATGAGCTGTGGGCTCCTGATAATTTGGATAGACCCTTTTCTGTGGTTTGGCTGATTACAGCCCACATGTCCACATATGAGAACTACCTTTACCAGCTGCCTGTAGGCTCCAATGAGTGTAATATGCTTCTGGTATTGTCGACTTAATCTTAAAACATTCTGAAGTTTCACCTTGCTTCATCAAATAGGCTTCTTCACATTGACAGATATACTGCAATAATAAGTAAATACTGCCCATATCTTGGTACCAATTTTTAAAGGAGCCATCTTTAAAATTATCTATGATCAATGACATACAATTAAAAACAAAGAGTGAGCAAAGAAACGGATAAATATATCTTTACAGTTTAAAAAGTCTATAAAAGTACATTTGCAATTTGTAGGGTTAACAAAAGCGAAACCATTTTTTGCATTAACAAAGTGATGTTTGGGTTTGTTGAACACACTCACTGAGAACTGTGTTTTCTTTTTGTTTTTTTGTTTTTTGCAACCATGTGAAAAAAAAAAAAGAGATGTGGTGTTCATACTGACCATGTGGGAAGACAGAATAGAGGGTAACTTGAGTTAGACATTTGATGATCTATGCATTGAGTAAATACTCTTGACTTAAATGAGAAACCAATGGAAAATTTATTTTTCTGGAGCTCCCCTAAGAAGTAAAAATCACAGTTTATTTTTATGTTTTTTAAAAAGAACTCAAATAAATAAAATTAGCTTTCCAAACACCTGAATTGATAACATCCTGGGGTTTCTATCAAAACCAAACTAAAACAGGACTTTTGAGAGGTATGCCCTCAATTCAAGTCTCACTGGATCCTCTCATCTAAGCACCAATAAGTGTGGATTAATTCAATCCAAAGTTACCAGGCATGCTGGGAAACATTGCCCACTGAGTAAAATCAGTATATGTACTAGGAATCTGGAGTATATAGTACCATTAGATCTCAGACACTAACTCTATCAGGTGACAGCATACCAGAGAGAAAATGACTACATTAAAATGTTTAAGTTGAAACAATCAAAACAGAAGGAAAGAGCAAGGCCTTAGAAAAACTGAGGCTTAAGACATGTACAGGGGCTCATGTTAAGACTTGGTAAATTACTTGACTTGAAAGCCCAAACACTCACGTTATATCCCCATAACCCCATATCTCCACCTATGTTATACCCTGTAACTCATATAAAAGTGTCAACTGTGGTGGCACTTGCTGATAATCTCAACAGTGGGGAGGGCAGAAACAACTCGATCATTGGCACGCCCAAACCATCCAGTCTTGCCTAATTAGCATGTTTCAGAACAATAAGAAATCATTTCTCAAAAGAAGTTGGCAGTGTTTCTCATTATGACACCCAAGGTTGTCCTCTGGCCTTTCTCTCTCTCTCTCTCTCTCTCTCTCTCTCTCTCTCTCTCTCTCTCTGAATATATAGAAATATGTAGTTATACTGGTAGATATAGAAAAGAGCATTTGCAGTAGCTGTAGCTTTCAGGAGAAAAATGTAACCATCGCCTGATGGTAGCTTCACAATATGACAGACCAGAGTTCAATGCTTGACTCTCTCCCTCTTCTTGATATAATACAAAGACACCAGTTTCCTTGGACACAAAGTGTAACAAAAGGAGAAATCAAAGTAAGGAAAGTTAAATGCTACACAACCTAGATAGACACACATGGACTATTCATTCCCATTAGGCATTCAATAAGTTGCATTCTTTATAAATAATTGAGGGGAATTAATAAACCTATTATCAACCAGATCTCAGAACAATTCTCAAAAACCATTAAGGAATTAATATCATACAGAACTCATTTTTGTTTTGATACAAGTTAGTTACACAGCAAAGATAAAGAATGAGTCTAAACTACCCATAGAATTTAAAATTAAAATATTTTAAGTAATACATGGTTAAAGAAGACAGCCTGATGGTGACTTTGTAATGCTTAAAGTAAATTGTTTGTATAGCTTTAAAAAATCTTCTTTTGCAGGCGTGGGAGATGGCCCAGAGTTTAAGAGCACTTGTTGGTCTTATAGAAGACCTGGATTTGGTCCCCACTACCTATAACCATCCATAAGTCCAGTTCCAGAAGATCCAGTGCCTTTTCTTGACTTCCTCAGGCACTGAGCACATGTGCGATGCACAGACGCACATGCAAGAAAAAAATTAGTGCACATATTTTTTTAATCTAAAAATAAAATTTGGCCCTTGATAACTTCACACACTATATATTATGGTTATGGACACCCAACAGCCCACCCTCCCGTGTCTTCCTTCCACCTCTATTATCCCACCTCTCCTCCCTACAACTTCTTTTCCTACATTTGTGTCTTTGCTTTATCTTGTGACTCACTGAGTTTAACCAAGACCATCCATATGATCATGGGTTTGAAGCTACCTATTAGGGCTTGCCACACTCATTGATGGACACACAATGGGAGACAATGGCTGTCCCTCTTCTCAAATCTATCAATATCTAAGAGTTTTACAAGGAGGAGTAGAACCCAGAACCCATGGGCCCTTCTCCAATAAGTACTTAGCTGTTGATAGCTCAGTCTTCTTAAGAGCCAAGGTAGTAAGCCACAACTACTATGAAATAATGATTATACTGTTGTCTTATCTAGAAGACAGCACTCCATGACCTTTACCTCTGTCTTCCGACTCTTTCATTCTAGAAATCTCCCCTGTGCTACTTCTTGAACTTTGGAGGAAGTGGTAGAAATGGCTGATTAAGAGTTGAATACCTGACCATCACATGTTCTCAGTATCTTGAGTAGCCAACTATCTCTACATTAACTCAAGAAACTTCATTGATTAATGCTCAAAGTGGCATTTGTCTATGGGTATAAACTTATCTATTTAAAAATCACCTTGATGCCGTGTCCTTAAACTAAACAACAACAGTAAGTTCTCCCTAGGGCCTAAGAGCACATAAGTGTGGGTTTGACTGGGTTTATATTACAATATTTATCTTATAGATTCTCCTTTGTGGACCAGGCCTCATGGTAAACCTAAGAGTGGTTAGTTACAACTACAGCAGTTGTGACACTATGTACAAGTATTCACATCTTGCCTTGGAAGTTGATATTGTAGTTCATAGGGTGCCAATTCAGCAGCCTTCATAGTGACAACCTAATTCAAGCCTTATTTATCTATCTTGAAACCAAGGTGTATGGTTGCAATATATCCCAAGCAAAATATTCATAACTTTGTGTATATTACATATATCACTTACATTACTGTATGAGATGGCTATTATAATCCTTTACACTTTATAGATTAGATGTTTGAGGGATAAAGAATTTGAAAAACGTCTCCATAGTCACTTCAAGTAATGACTGTAAGATTCAGAAGTTAGTAAATTTGATCCAACTCTGTGACACCTAGAAAAAATTAGAACACTTAATTTTTATGCATGATTAGCATAAAGGGGCAGAATAATTTAATTGTGGTTCTTTATACATTTTTATTTTGGGGCTTTAATTTATCAATTTTATAATGGTTGGATCTGTTTCCTTTTCTCTAGCAAACCTGATGATATAGGACTTTTGTATTGAATCAAGCATTTTTGTGTTGCTGAAGATTCATTATTACTGTGTCTTTATGTCATTTATTGTTGAAATATATGTGTGCTGTCATTTGATCCCATTGAAAGCCTCTGGGGGAAAAGGCTGAATATATTTGCAAAGGGAAATGGAATGAATTGAGAACTTTTAGCCTTGAGTACAGGGTGGCCTTGGAAATGACTTGGAGTGACTCTTCTGTCCCATATCCAAAAAGAAGCCTCATGAACTGTTGTTCAATGTAGAATGGAAAGTGAAGGATCATTCTGATGGGTAATTTCTTCCCCAAAATGAGGTAGTACACACCAGCAGACCACAGTTTTATCATGGGATACAATGATTTAAGAGAACATAAACCTGGAGAACATGGAAGGTAGTGAAGTTTATTTCTGTATCTAACAGCAGACACTGCAGAATAATTTTCTTGACCTGTCTTCTGCTTCCTGATACCAACACATGTGCTGAGGGAGAGCGAAAAAATCTTTTCAAATTGGAAAGGGAAATGTGTACATGTGGCCAGAATGTTCCTTTTTCTGTGTACGGAGCTTGCAGACTGAAGGTATCCCAACAATGGACAAAATATTGATTTAATTAATGGAGGGAGGGAAAGGGGGGAAGCAGAGAGACAAAGACAGAAAAACTCAGTAGTTAGAATTCTGAATATTCTGAATAGCCCTAAAATGAGCATGTCAGATAGGGCTTGAGGCAGTAGAATTAATTGGTTAAGTATTGTGTCAAACAAACAAAAAAACTGTGTATTGTATTTTAAAAGTATTGTATAAAAATTGTGTAAAAAGTATAGTGGGGGGAATAGTTACATCCTCGAACTACTAAAGACTAAAAATTAGAAGGGAGAGAATAAATTCTTCCCACAAGTTTATGAGGCTAGAAGTAAAATATTAAAAGCAAATCATTTCACATTTCTCCTACACAGATACAATTTCTGGTATCTGGACTCATTCACTTGAGTTAAGAAACTGAATGTTTTATTTGTGGGAAACTAATCAATAATGGAGACTAGAAATAATAAATCTGCCTTTGGGGGTCGCCCAATTAAATGGCTCATATCGATCATTCTGTAGTGAAATCAAATGTTGCAAAAACAGTTCCAAATGTCTTTTTGTCACTTTTTGACTGTTTAGACTTGCCAAATGGGTGCACTTATACCATGTATGTACCCCGAAAAAAAAGAGAACTCAAATGAAAATCAGAAAAAAATTGAAGTAGGAGAAAAATTTATGAAGAGAGTAAGGAAGAGGCAAACCAAATTATTTCAAGGCCATTAAAGAACTCATGTGAATATAATTATCAGCAATATTAGAATATAAATTCCTTCTATAAAAGAGAACTAAATCACAAGCCAGGGTATTCTGACAGTAATACAAAACAGCCCTTAGGTCACCTGAATGTCTTAGAGATTTCTCAGCATAATATATAAACACCACCAAAACTATATGAAGAAATGCTATCACTAATCATTTGAAGCATGTAAAAAAGAACTAACATCCAACTCCACAGTAAATGCCGGCAACTCAGTAGATGAAAAGATCCAAAGGTCATTGATGTGGAAACAAATTACCAAATGGTGCTCCCTAAAATCCTTAACATTGTTGAGAGAATAAAGAAATAACATAGCCATTAAAGAAAATAGTATAGAGTTAAAAAAAAAAAAAAACAAACAAACAACCAAAAACTAGATGGCAAGTTACCATGAGATCCATCAGTCCCTTTGCTGAGCATAAATTCAAGGGAAGGGAGGTCGGTATGTTGGAGAGACATCTTCATTTGCATGTTTAATGGGGCAATGTTCACAGTAGGTGAGATGCACAGTCAGCATAGGTACTCATAGGCAGATGAGTGGGCGAAGGAAGTGCAGTAAATACCCACAGTGGCGAGTTATCATGTAGAAGAGAGAAATGTACAAGACATTATATTAAATTTCAGAAAATGCAGGGCATGGAGATATCACCAACACATTTTCTCACAGGTATAGTGTTAAAAACAGAGATTTCACAGAAGTGGAGAATATGTTCATGGTTACCAGGACTCTAGCATGAGTATTGGAAAGAAAAGATGGAAACAGCTTTGCTAATGGCTCCCAGGATACAGGTGGACAGGAGAAAATTGCTTCACATATTCTATAGCACAGGAGGATAACTGTTTGAAAACTGCAAGATACAGGGCTTTTTGAATGCTATCAACCCTAATAAATTTCCAAGATGACAGATATGCCAGTTACCCTGGCCTGATCGTTACAAACCATATGCACAAGTTGGAATTGCACTCCTGAAACACATGCAGCTATTACATGTGGAATATTTTTAATCAGAAAGTAAACATCAAACAAAGCTTAGCTATAGAGCACCACTGTCACCGAGGGTCCCTGCCATTTGTCTCCTTCTCTCACCTCATCTATAGGTCGGCTGGTTGGATATAGCTTAGTCTCTGTAGCACGTTAATCTTATTCCTGTATTTCTGTGTTTGCTTTCCTGTTCTGGTCCACCACATACCCCTGTGCAAACCTTATCTCACTCTCCATCAGAAATCACTGCACTAGAAAAAAAAAGGATAAATAATAGGAAAATAAAGTTTGAAGATCAGCCCCAAAACTTATACACTAAATAATAGAGACTTCTGTTGACAGCATTGGAAACAGAGGGTGGAAAACTTTGATGATATTTCAAGGGAAGCACTGAAAACCAAATTTGTCTGATTAACAGTGCCTGTCAGGTATGCAAGCTCATAACATAAACTACCTACACCTACACGTACTGCCATAAAACTTTTAAAAACCAGAGAACAAGAGATTATTAAAATGTCCAGAGAGCGGTAGAGAAAGAAACATATGGAAAACAATAAAAGGTTTTTAAAACCATAGCACTAGAAATTTGACTATTATTAAACATTTTCAAAATTAAAGAACATTAATTCTTCCCATGGTTCTATCTCTAATCAAACTATAAGTCAAAGGCAAAAAATGAAACAAACAAACAAACAAGCAAACAAACAAAAAACAACTTCCTAAGCATCCTCTTTCTAGGAAGACATAGCAGCAACCCTTTAGAAGAGATGTAACTCAGGAAGTTGGAGCTTTAATGCAGGGGACAGGAAAGACTTTTCCTGATAGGCAGTCCCAAGTGTGCAACTGGGCCTGGAGAAAAACAAGTCTAGACTGGACCATGTGATCTCAGTACTATAAAGCTCGTGTCTCTAAAGCAGAGGTGACGTTGATAGAAAACTGATGTGTTAGCATCTCCTCAGAGAAGGCCTGGAATTCCCAAATGTCCCTGAAAACACATCAAGAAAAAAAGGGTTTGACCTACTCTCCTAGTTTCTTTTGATCAAATCTTGCCACTTTGTTTCTGCTGAACACTAGATTTTTACTGCTCTAGTTGGAACTAGATGGAAAGATTCCCGCCCCCCCCCCCCCACTCCATTTTCCAGTTCTCCACTCTGTATCCGAAGTTGCCCATGTTCATCACTTTCTGTTCTATAACGGAGGAATGAAAATAAGAAAAAGAAAAGCCTGTTCCTAGCTAGCTAGCTGACAAGGTGGGAGCTAAGTGGAACTAGCAGTATATTAACATAGCTAATAACACTAAGGACCTCTGGAAACCCTGCAAACAAGGAGTTACATTCAGGTATATCCAAAGCTGCTCAGCATTATGATATTGGAGGCAAATAAAGGAGAGTTACAAGCGTATCCCAAAATAGGAATATACACTATAGCCATCCACATAGAAATACAAGTAAGGAACTGCTGTGAGAAACTACACTGGCCTTTCACAGGGATCCATATTAATGCTTGGGGTGCTCTATGGCCATCTGTCTCAAAGCCAGCATAGAATCACACAGCTACAAATGGGAACATCAAAGGAAAATGACATACTGTCTATGCCCTTAAGCTCCACAAATACAATGTGTGGGGGGGCATTTCTTCTTCAGCCAATGAGATTGGCACTAGGGGCTGATTTTGTACCATCATCTGTCCTTCTGACAGATACCCCAGAACTGTTTCTGGAGTTTCACAAAAGTTATTTATTGCATCATTTTATTATTCTTGTATAACCAAAGTTTTAGTTATTAGATCTTTCCTCTTTCAGCCATACATCGTTTTACATCACTGTGGTTATTTATTGGTATGCGAGGTTGGATACTACATGCTCTCACACATGGAAAGCACATTTGGAGCTCCTTTCTCTCCATAAGAAAACCAGACTCTGGCACTCACCAATTTGTCTTCCTTGAGCAATCCTATTTCATCTTTCCATCTCAACATAGATACGTTTCTTTTATCATTCTCAGATTTGTAGCCTAAAGGAAGAAGATCTGGTTTAGTCACCCATCATGCTACTAAATAAGATGCCCTATTTTTGAGAGAAGTCAAGGTTTATTATAAAAGGAACCTGGCTATTTGTACGATGTTGGCCCTAGAACCAGAAGTCTGAGGTCCAAAGGTTCCAGAAGGGTAGGATTGTCAAGCCGTTAATTATCAACACCACTCCAGAGAGTGAGTTTCATATTGCTTATGCATTATTGCTGTTTTTGTGTGAAGTTAATCCAAAGTTAACACAAATGATAATCAAAATAGACACAGAGCCTCCAATTCAAAGAGGTTCTATCATTTTCTAATTAGTGTTTTCTCCTACACTGCAAGTTTAGGTGGCAACGTTCTGGTTAGTGCTATCCTTTTGCCTGTTGCAGGTTTCAAGCAGAATTAAAGACAACAAGATCTAAGTCATCTGCTAGGGATAACTGATTTCTATGCAATGAGAATCATGAGGTCCAAGGCTTGCATTGGATACTTACTTCTCCATATTCAGACCTCACAGTTTATTAACTGCCATACTGTGAAACCCCTTCAGTTCTCTGTATCTGCCCTGACATTCATTGTTCCCTTCTGAAGCAGTTCTCCTTTCTCAAAATTCTCTAACCCCCTTCTCATGAAATCTAATCTGTAGATATCTTTATAAAATAAATCATTTCTTTATAAATAATATGTTGGGTAGGAACACATCAGTTTGGCTAAAACTAGAACTTTTGAACCTGTTCTGCCTTTCTGGAACTCTTGCCCTGGGGAAGGAATACCCTTTCTAGCCTCCCCTTGTGTGGTCTCCACTCCCCTACCCTTTCCTCTCCCTTTCTTCATGAAAGAAACCAGAGAATGCTTCCAATTGTCCTCCAAAAGTTCCAAGATTCTATGTGGCTCTCGGTGAGTCTCCAACTCTTCTACTCAATCTCTGTACATCCCACAGAGAAACCATGTGGATAATGTATCATTACATTTGACCAAGTTAATGGGAATATACCCTAGTTTATACTAATGTTTTAATTCACTGCCAATATTTAATAACTGAATAAGTTCAGAGTACAGAACATCTACAAAAAGTAAAGGTCAGAATGTCCAGTAGAGCAGTGGGCACAGATGTATATGACCATCGCTGTCCATTTTATTTTAAGAAGTTCACAGTCCCCATGTCCTTTTATTATTGAGGATCTTAATGACTTTTCTCCATCTCTCCAAGTACCCTGGGGAACATGTCTTTGAGAACCAAACCATAGCAACACAACACACCAAACAAATGTTGGCCAATAAAGAGGAAGGTAGCCAGAATGAAAGAAAGATAATATGAGTTAAAATATGTTTTTCAGAGTGCTGGAGAGGTGGCTCAGTAGTAAAGAGCATTTCCTGCTCTTGCAGAGGATGCAGATTCGGTTCCCAGTACTCAAACCATGGCTAACAACTGCCCTCAACTCCATTTTGAGAACATTCAATGACCTGTTCTGGCCTCCATAAGCATAAGCATGTACATGGTATACAGAAACTCATGGAGTCACATACACATAAAAATAAAAAATGCACTATGTTTTCACAGAAAAATGATTTTAAGTATTTTTATTTAGAATATAGGGCTAAAATTATGAGTATATAGAAAAAAAGAAAAATATTAATATGACTGAAAAGCTATTCACTGAAAATATTATAATGTGCATTAGATAAGGTATTTTTTTGATGATGAAAAAGGTAGGAATATGTATTTTTCAAAGCTCAAGGAATCCATCATACTAGGGGGAAAAAAGGTAAATTAACCCTACATTCAGCTTTTGGGTTTTAAAAACAGAGGAAAAGAGGAAGGAATTTCTTTTAAGACACTTTTGCTACAATTAAAATATGCTCCTCCAGGCTTTTAAAACCTTGTTTTCATGGGTCCTGTAACTTCAGCCAGAGACTAGAGGAGTGGCTGTAGCATCCAAGAGAATCATTTGCTTATTTCCGAAGGATCTGGCTCTTTCTGTGAAAGCCCATCTTGGACCTCTCTCTCCAGGAACTCCCCAGCTCTCCCAGCAGCACTTCACAACATTCCTGCTGTTCCAGCTATCTCCTCCCTGTGTCAGCTGTTCCTCTCTCTACTCAGAACACTGTCATCTCTTCCTTCTGCATCCCTACATCCTGATTCAGGGTATCCATTTCTTAGCTCACTGTCCCCAGACCAGATGGTGGCAGCTAAAGTTAATTAACATGCCTGGGCTATGAGCTGAGGCTTGTCATGTGCCTCAGTGGTAAATGAGGTCAACTGGAGGAAGGCAGGCCTCTTTCTTCCCACAAAGAACTCTCACTTCCCAAGTTGTATTGCTATGCATTAGGTCCTCCTAAAATCTGTTTACCCCCAAATCGTACCTTTCCAATGCCCAAAATCATCATATGAGTTGAGGCTGGCCCTGTAACATCCCCAGCACCATTTCAGGGTTCTCTTTCTGTATCTTTTATGTTGAGAGAACATATTCCCTAAACTATATAATGATTGGAAAAACAAACAACAAAACCAAAAGTTGCTGTTTGAATTTTATATAGGATGGCAATTAATGCCTTAAAGCGTCTCCAAAGGAAGGGATAAGAGGTTTGGGGCTTATGTTTGGGGCGGCGGTTCTTAGTACTTTTACACAACTCCCTCTAATGAGATCTTACATGCATGTCCAATACTCCTGGGAACTCAGGAGTTACTGACTGGCAGACTCTGGATGAGTAGAAGAACTCCAGCTAGTCAATCTGCATTTTAATTCACTTCCAAAGCCGCTCACACACAGTCAAATTTTAGAATTGGCACTTTATTAAAGAATAAGTGTTAGGATGGAAAGATGACATATATTGTATGGAAGTTAAAAGCAATAGGGTTAGAATCCCAGCTTCAGCCTTCACTGACAATCAATTCTGAGATACAGTTGTGTTCCATGAACTGATAACAAGTATGGGATTCCAGAAATTTAGAAGTGGAGGCTTGGGAGGGTATCTTTAAAAGAAACCTGGAGTCTTATCATACAAGGATCCTGTTATGACAATTTCATACAATCAAGCTGTTAAGTAATTAGAGGAAGGATCCTGAGCACAGGGAAGTGGTCTGCCCTTGTTAGAAATCATAGTGGAAGACAACGGAATAAGGAAAGACAGCTGTAAATAAAAGATTAAAAGAGTTATCTCCATTTTTAATGTCATTATACTATTATATATGATCATTTTCATTCATATATATATATAAAAGTTTGAAAATCTTCCTTCTATTCCTTATTACTTTCTCCATTTTAACATCCCCCCTCTCCTCTGTTGGTCCCTTTCAATCCCTTAGACTTGTGTCTCCTTGCCTAGTATGCCATCTGTATGGGTGTGTGTAGTTTTATGTATCTGTATAAACCTTAAACTCACAAATAAGAGAAAACATATTTGTCTTTTTGAGACCTAATTTGCTTAATGTGATTACTCCTAGTTTCATCCATTTCCCCTTATGGCTGAATCTGTCAGTTTCTAGCCATTGAATCACCAGCAACATTAAGCTCCCATGCCTGATTTACACTAGGCACCTAAACATTCTGGTTTTATCCATGAGAGGTAAAACCTGGACCAAGAGATTGACAAAACCTTCCCAGGTGATACCAATGTCCAATGCCTTTGATGACAGTAGCCACAGTATCAGGTGAGCAAGCATCTTACAGCAGAGCAGCAGCAGCAGCAGCAATGAGGCCCTGCTACAAACGTGAAATACTTTCCTAAACTTCCTGACATTTTCCAGGGAGTTATTGTCCTCCATAGGGTAAGGGACTCAAGCAGAGTGAAGAACCTTGAAATATACTTGTGATAATATATGATAACCCAAACTCATAATTCAAGCAGGCTACTTTAGCTATTTCAATGTCCTTGTAACACAAAGCCTTCAGATAGAATTTTTAGTATAGGAATTAGTCTCGTATTTATCATATTCATATAATGTTAAGTGGATTTTCACATCTTCAGGAAAGAATTTTTTGTATTTTTCAAGAAACACCCAGGCAAAAGCAAAGCACAAAGAAACATTATGGAGCTAATAAGATCTCTAAGGTCAGGAAGGCTCTGAGGATGTGAGCTCCAGCTTATGGCTAGCTTTTATTTAATTGTTCATTTCACAGAAAAAGCTTGTGCCCTGAGGGCATCTAAAATAAATCAATGAATGAATATGAAGACATTTCGAGCACATTCTGTCTTGTCTTATGTTTGTATTATTCCATCATTATTTGGTATTTAGAGTAGTTTTTACAGATTTCACTTGTTATCATAAAACCCTTTCTAGGAAAAAAAATGACCATTTAGGCTGTGGAGAAGGCTCATTATTAAAGAGACTGGTGTACGAGTAAGAAGATATGAGTCTCAGAAGCAAAGTAAATAAGCCAGATGTGACAGCACGTGTCTGCACATCCAGCACTGGGAAGGTAGAAAAAGGGGTTCTGTGGCTCACTGGCTACAAGTATTGCTGTACTTGTAAGATCCAGGTTGACTGAGATCCCATCTGGAAAAGTAACATGTGGCGTGATTTTCTAAGATACCTGGCATCAACCTCTGGCTTCCACATGTGTGTACATTTTCACATATGTAGACCTCAATAAACATTTACATAACACAAATTCTCTCTCTCTCTCTCTCTCTCTCTCTCTCTCTCTCTCTCTCTCTCTCTCTCTCGATAGATGATAGACAGACAGACAGCCTATATTGGCCATTTATTTCTGAAAGATCTGAAACTACCACAGTTTCTCTCTCAAATAGTAAATATGTAACTAGCCAACCATCATTTTCCCCTACTGTACATGTATAGGGAAAGAAGAAAGAAGGAAGACAATTGTAGTTTATAGAAAACCTTTATAGATTTATAGTGTGTTGTACAAATATGCTGGCCACCAATTTCACATGTATTAAAATATACTTTAGTAAAATATTATTAAATTCAGAATTCAAGTAGAGGTATACATTTCAATAGTTATAACCATTTCCTGAGAGCAAACAGAAATAACTATCACAGTTTGATGATGGAGCAGTAAGGATTCAGGGTCTGGCTACATTTCCTATTTTTCACTTTTACCTCATGGAAGAGTCTATGTTCTTACTGTAGATCATTGGGGAGGCAGCCAAAGTGTGGTGTCTCTGTGAGGTAGCTCAGGATAATTGTGTTCAGACTGAACACAATGATTATCTTACAACTTCTTAAAGGATCATGAAAGGTGAGTGATTCCATTAAAAGCTACTGGGTTTATGGGTTCATTTGGAAGGGTAATGTCATGTGGGTTTCTAATCCATCTAGAAGTAATCAGCACTTGGAATTTTTTGCTCTGTAATATAATTTGGAAATGATTTTAAAGTATGGCTAACAATTTATCATCAATTATTTTAATGGTGAATAAAATAATAATTTGTATAAGAGCCTATGCATTCATATTTGAGTATAACACTAATCTATACTTACTAAACAAGCCATGTAAAATCATAGCTATGTCATTGGAGTCATGTATTAGGAAATCATTTTGTCTTATATTTCATTGCTTTGTATTTGGGCAGACCACAGCTCAACTGCGAAGTAACCAGGGCTCATTTGGGAAATGAGAACTATAGGTTTCTTCCCCCTGAAAAGGGTATACTTTGACCACATTTAAGGTAGCCACTATTTTTTCCATCACAGGATCACGATCTGGATATCTAATTTTGATATTCAAACACTGCACGTGAATGAAGGCCATCATCTCAGCACACAGAACTATCCTTTCTGGCCACACATTATTGACTTTATATTACTGAGATTATTAATGCCTCCTTTTCCAGCTAACATATGCCACAAAAACACTTGAAAACTAAATGATGCATCTTCCCTGAGAAGTCTTGGATTTTAGTAATAGATCAGAGAGTAAATGAGACTTGTGTTTTATATAGTTACTATATATGGTCCAATGACTGAGTCATATTCAGCACCTTGAGCAGAACCCATAGCTGTAAACAAAAACATTCAGAAGCATGAAATTCTAGGAGTGATTGCATTTAATATTCTTTCATTACCAGTGTGTGAAAACCAACATCATTTAATGAGGGAATTCTTGCAATTTTTTTTCATTAACTTGCTTTGTTTTCTCTTTGAATAGAACATTTATCCTTAATTTTCTACTTGATTTTGCAAGTATCTCCATGCTGTGATTTATACTCCATTTAGCTCTTAGAACTAAAATTTTGAACAGCACAACTATAATGTTAGCATCTTTTCTGCCTTTGCTTTAAAGATTTTTTTATTCTATTGTTTTACTAATTCAAAAAAAGCACATTCTGGTTTTTTTTTTTCTTTTTTAACTATACAGAATGATTGGGCTCTCTGCCAGTATTCAACTAGCTCCAAATTTGTTTTAAAAATTCAATGAAACATACACCATGCATACCAATGTAACTCCCACATATATACTGTTTGTTTTGTTTTTTAACATGAAGTTCTTATTAAATGAGTTTTGAGTAAAAGAATGACAATCATAGGGAAATGCATTTACCTGTGAACTACTTTGAGAAATAAAATTGTGTGTAACTGTATGTTTCCTTCATAATGGTCATCATTAGATTCTTAGGTAGGCTTTATCATAAGGGCAGAAAAAGACTGGACTGAGGCAAAGACAGTGTCTTATTTTCTGGGTTTTTCCATTCTTGTCCCAGACAGAGAAAATTATTGATTAGTGAATATTCAGAGCTCATTATTTAGTAGTTACCTTTGATTTTGCTGAACACTAAGGAGAAGAAAATCTGTATCAGTCTAAGGGGAAAATGATTGTTATATTCTGAATGCTTCAAACCTTGTAAAAATCAATCAATACTTCCTAGTCTCTAATTTTATTGAGCTTTTTCTCAGTTACTACATGCCCGTTTATGTGTTAGATACTCAAGTTTAACTGGTTTTATATAAAATGCTTGTGATGATGGTGATAAGGTTTGATAATATCTACCAGAGTCTATATGTTGGAAACCTAGGCAGTAATATTGGGAAGTGGAGCCTCCTGGGAGGGTGCCTAGGTCACTGAGGTGCAACTTTCATGGGTGGAATGACACCAGGCATGGGAGCAAGTTTTTATTTGAAGGAGGGTTCCTCAGGGAAGAGTGAATGAAGCCTCCCCCATCCTCCTTCAGCCTCCCCTCTCTACCTCTTACCTGACTATATATTTTATGTGATGATGCTTACTGCCTTGTTATGACACAGATACACTGACTTCAAAAAATGCTGTCATCTTCATATGTGATCTTGGACTTCCAAGTCTCCAGAAATGTCAGAAAGAAATGTGGCATGTCAGATGTCATCTATAGAAATTATATGTATTAGGAAGAGCTCTCTCTCTCCACACAGGTAAAACATTAGTCATATGACCAGTCTCTCTGATATGTTTCAATTAGAGAATTAAAAAAAAAGGTATCAGCATCTCTTATTTTAATTTATAATGACTTGATTATTTTTATTTTTAGAAAGCATGATTAAGTATTTAGATAACTTTATTAAGAAAAATGTTGCAAGTACATGGAGACAAACTTTCTTAGAGAATTATGTTGTGGGTATCTCTTCCAGCTTTGACCTGGAAGTACTACCCCCATTGAGGCTTCGGTAACTGTCATGCCTCCAAGGTGGGGCCAAGATAGGAGCCCTAAGACCTGAGATCCAGGTGGGCCAGCTCTCTTGGTCCCTGTATCCTGGATGCTGGAGGTATATAAGCATAGTTCTCCAGAGAACACCACTGGACTGAGCTACACCTTTCCCAGACCCTATAACCTATCCCTTCACTTGTAAATTCCCCACAAAATAAACCTCCATTTTAACTACATGGAGTTGCCTTAATACTACAGAAATAGAAGACACAAAATTGATTAGAGAGTACTTTATAGACTTCTACACCAGTATACTTGAACACTTGAGTGAAATACATTATTTTAAGTAAATATTGATTTAAAAATTTTCACTTCAATTCAGATAAAATCTTAAACAGACCAACTTGAAAAGAAGAGATGAAGAAATAATCAAGGAAAAACACCTTAAAAGTGACATGGTTATTTTATTTAATTCTTTGAAAGTTTTGAGTTTTAAAGAAGTTTGATCATAATCACCCCAACCTTTCCATCACTTTCAAATACAGTGGGATATTCCAGATTTATCTTGTACATTTTGTGCTAGATCAGGAATCACTCATTTCTCCAAATAACTTTAAAATTTAATTAATTGAGGTCTACTCCAACTGATTTTATATTTTGAAATATGGTTAAGAAACTAACCTAAATTTAGTCTCAGCATAAAAAAGTCATTCATTTTCTTCCACTGTGGTTGTATTTTTATTTCAGATCCATTTAAATTTATTTCTGTCGTAAGGGATAAATCCAGCTTAATTTTATCTATATGACAACCCACTTTTCCTTACACTTCTTATTTTCTCCCTTGGGTTTGAGATAATGTTTGAATACAATGCAAATAATTTATTGGCATGGCATCGTTCTCAGTTACTGTGTCATGACTTTGCAGTATTCATTTGGTTAATTTTCTGCACGTGTGTGTATGTATGTGGTGTGTGTGTGTGTGTGTGTGTGTGTGTGTGTGTGTGTGTGTGTGTATGTTTGTATTTGTCAGGACTTAGGAGGCCACATGTCTATGTATGTGTGTGTACATGCATGTAGAGGCTGGAAGTTATCCTCAAATGTCTTCCTCAACTGCTTGCCACTTGGTTTTTTGAGTGAGACAGGGCCTACCTCATGAAAGTTAGCTTGTCTAACTAGCCAACTTGTTCCCTGAGCAGAGGTATAGTGATATTTTATTTGTATTGAAATGTGATTTTATTTGTATGTTAATAAAGTTGCCTTGAGGTCAGAGCAAGCCAGAGCAGAAGCTGAGCGGTAGTGATGCACACCTTTAATCCCAGCACTTGGGAGGCAGAGCTAGGTAGATCTCTGTGTGTTCAAGGACACAGCCAGCATGGCAGACACTCACCTTTAATCTCAATACCAACCATAGAAGACCTGGAGGTCTGTACAGACAGGCAGTGACGAAGAGGTCATGTGGCTGGGTTTACAACCAATGAGAAAACAGAACAGAAAATCTATAAAAAAAGATAGGACACACAGAGGTAGCTCTGGCGGAGAGGAAGAACAGCAGAAGCCGTGAAGGGTGAGGTTTTCCGCTCTTGCTCTGACCTCGTGATTTTTAACTCTGCAAATGATTCTGTGTTTCTTATTTAACAAGGTGGTTACATCTACACAGAGGGATTATAGGTGCATCATCATGTGTTCCTGGCCTTGACTTGGGTGCTGGAAACCTGAACTCTTATACCTGCATAGCAAGTAATCTACCCATCGATCCACATTCCTGGCTGCATGGTCCACTGCTGATCACTTGGCTTAGGTGGTGTCTGCTGTTGTCCCACTATAACAGTCCTACTTTCCTTTGTGGTTAGTAGACAGCCTGCTGAGAAATACAGTTAATAGTATATGATGAGCCAGTTTCAAGGGTCTAACTCCAATCTACTCTTTTTAGCATTGAATCACATCTGAAAAATTGTCTTGTGACAACTGTTTCCCCTCCTCCCATTTTGTTATTGGTTTGAATTCTGACCTAAGGACTTCTCCCCATTTACATGTATCATCATGGGTACTGGTTTTCTTAGCCTATCTGATTAATAGAAAACTGCATTATTTGCAATTTGGTTATTGGTTCCTTCCTCTGAACATCTTTTATATATATATATATATATATCATCATAGCCTCTTGGTATTTCCCAGTCTTGCTATGTAAGAGCTCTTCCCCAGACCTAATCTGAAATATCTAGAAGTCTTCCATATGAGATTCACATTGAGAAATCAATATATGGATACTAATTGTACCCCACACTTCTATTATTTGTAGGACTTCTCAATAGACAGAAATAATAATGTGTGATGTATGTATCTAAAAAAACATGTGTGTGTGTGTGTGTGTGTGTGTGTGCAAAGTTGAGAAGATAAGTTGTAGTGATCAAGGGAGAGTTGGAGGAAGTTGGAAGTAGATATAATCAAGATACATTGGATATTTGTACTACATTCGAAGAACAAAATTAAAAGAGCATTTACTAATCATCTATCTATAACTCAAGATTGTGACTAATTGTATCAGTTACTTTTCTATTGCTCTGATAAAGCACCATGATCACAGCATTTCAAGGAAGAGAGTCTATTGGGGCACATGATTCCAGCGAGTTAGAGCCCAGCATGGTCATGCTGATGTTTTGACTTTCACTTTTATTTGTAATATTTCCTCTGATTGTGAGAAAGTACTTAGCCGTCATGACCTTAAATATACTGTTTATTAACTATACTAATTATTGCAATGACAATCAGAGTTGCTAGATAAACATCTAGAAAAACAAGCCTATTGAGTATTGCACATTTCATTTAAAATTTTTTCTTTAGTTATTTTGTGAGTGTGCGTATGTATTTATGTGTGGGGATGCACATGTGTCACCCATGTGGAAGTCACAGGATGGCTTGTGGAAGTCAGATTGCTTCTTTCAACCTTTGGATGGCAGGCAGTAAACTCAGGTTGTCAGGTTTGGCAGCAAGCACTCTTACCTTCTATGCCATCTTGCCAATTTTTATAGATTTCCCCTTAGTGATGGAGAAACACATCTAGTGATACTTTTTATTGCTTTTGCAAATTTTTGAATGTCACATAATTTCAAAAGACAAAGACAAATTAATTGATATTTTGATCTAAAATAATTTTAAAATACAATTTTTGAATTTTGTGTTCTCTTTGGGTAAGACATCTAACATATACTCTCTATACAAGATTGTAAAATTTTGTCTGGACACTGAAATCAGACTGTTTCTTTTCCTTTAGTCCTTTTGTATACTTTTTTTAATGTATGAAAATGTTACAGAATTAACTATATTTATATGCACAGATATTTGTATATAGACAAATATTTATTCCCAGCCTCTTGTTTTAAAATAAATTCACCATTTTCCACTTATTTGAAATGAACAAGCAAGTACACCCTTACACTATATCAACTCTCTATATGCATTTGGGTCTTTCTGAACTTGCTGTTGTCTGCCTGATTCTTTAGCCTATTTAAATGGTATTGGAATCACCGTGTTTCATATGCTACCCTTTGTGAGCTAAATGTCGGCTAACAGCAAGGACAGGATTGATTCTCTGGGAACAGTCTGTGAGGTAGCTATTACCTGCAGGAAGTTCATTGATGAAGGTCCATTGAGGTCCACAGAGGATGGATGAAGCAGGAGAGGGTGGGTGGGGAGAGAAGTGGAGGTGGATGTTATAAGGAAGCTGCAGCTGATCTTTCAGGAAGGTCTAAAGTGAGGATAACCTTGAGAGATATCCCAACAGGGAAAGATTGTTAAGCTTCCACACCCTCCCTGCTCAATGATAAATTGAATGTGGACTTCTGAGAAGAGACATGAGACAAAAACCACTTCTAGATGAAGTAATTTTCTTTTATTCTGTCTTTTCAGTCATTTTATATTTTATCTTTATTGTTTCTTCTTCTTAGTTTTTTTAGATCAAAGTGCAAAGGATTGGGTTTCATTATGGCATTTGTCTGATGACTAAGGATATTAAACATTCACCATCTATTGGCCATTTGCTTCTTTTGAAAACCATGTATACAGATAACAGCCCATTTATTGGCTGGATACCTTGTAGCAAGGCATAATTTTTAATTTCTGTAATTCTGAATATATTCTAGCTGCTTTTTAATCATCATTATACCTGCCCCCAACACCACACACACACACACACACACACACACACACACACACACACACACACACACACAATGCTTGCTTATCATGTACTTTGAGCACAGCTGGTGCTCCGAGAGCTTTCTGCAAAGCTATGGTTGCTGACTTCCTAGCTGGCAGGACCTTGTGCAGGAAGAACAAATTCTTCACAGCTATAAGGACCCTGGAGAGAAAAGCTCAGTACAGGCTATATGCTACATCATGATGTTGTTTGTTTGTTTGTTGTTGTTGTTGAGACATGGTTTTGCCATGTAGTTCACAGTGGCCTGGAACTTGTCATTTTTATGTCTCAACTTCTCTAGTTCTGAGATTATAGGCAAATACCAGCATGCTGTCTCACCTCATATTTTTACAAAAAAAATTAATATTTCATTCTAAATATAATTATTAATTGGCCTATCAAGTTATTTTCTAATCTATATTTCAAATGTGCTTTAAAATACATTCAATTAAACATTTAATGCCTAATATACTCCCCCAAGAACTATGAAAATGTAGAAGACTTTTATCATTGAATTTAAATTATTTTCTCCAGACTGTTTCAATAATGCATAATTTTGTAAATCATTCACTATGACTTTTTCTCTGAGGACTCAAGAGTTCACGTGTATGGCGAGATCCTCTCTGTCTCTTGTGTTGTGTCATGATGTTATCCCAGACGCTTTCAAGATCAGGAGATGCAGGACTGTCATATCTAGTGCCAGTAAGAACAGAAGCAGAGACACTGGTTCTCCACTCTGCTGTGACCCACAGATGGATGTGCAGTGTCTCCTGGGTCACAGCCTGAGTCTGAGCTCCTGAGAAAGGAATGCCCTCAGAAGTGTCCCCTCCATGGAGGTGTGAGTGGGAGAAGACTGTTGTCAAGGGAACAATCTGCTTGGTGCCAGGTAGTCTGGAATGCTGGTGCCAGTAGTTTATAAGAGCTGTCTGAGAAATAGGTTGCTTGGCCCCAAGAGAACTTAGATATGTGACATTTTGCAGTCCCCTTGGCTATGGGACACAAAGCTTGGTGCAATGCTCTTGAGAGAAGTAGAAGAAGCTATTTTACCTGGACAACATTCAGAATCTCTAGTTTCTGGCCATTACACCAAATATTTATCCTAAATGGCAAATTTTTCTTCTACTTCTAGTAATTTTCATCACTCAATTATTTTGTGTTCAAGTGGATGTGTTTTAGATCTGTGTGTGTGTGTGTGTGTGTGTGTGTGTGTGTGTGTGTGTGTGCATGTGTGTGTGTGTGCATGTGTGTGTGTGTATGTGTGTGGGCACGCGTGCGTGCATGCATGCACATATAGGTACACTCAAATGTGGTATCCACAGGATGACGTTGAGTGTCTTCTTTTATCACTTTCTGCCTTATTCCCTTGAGACAGGGTCTCTCTTAAACCTGGAACTAGGCAGTCATCCATCCAAAAAGCCCCCAGTGATCATCTGGGCATTGCCTCAACAGCTCTGTGGTTACAGCCATGTGCAGCACTATCCAATTATTTTCATGGGTTCTGGAATCTGAACTCTGGTCCTCATGCTTACAAAGACATCACTCTTGCCCACAGAACCATCTCCACTCCCCTCTCATTGGGTTCTTTCCTTCTAGAATTGTGTGATCAACCTTTTCAATTCCCTAATTGTGTTGTCATCATTTTGCCTCTCACACATCATTTTCATCTCTTGGACTTTTATATTGAGGCATCTATCATCTTCAAGGTCAAGGCCAATGCTGCCATCCCTTATTCTGCTTTCTGAACACATGCTTGATGTCTTCTGGCTGTTCAAATTGAGTCCTTGAGAAAGCAGGCAATTTAGTTTATTTTATGGTTGCCTAGCAATATCGTTTCATTTTGAGTCTCTGAAGTTATTGAAGATGTGGTATTGGACAATATACTTTAATTCACGCACTATTATAGTTTCTCTGGAAGTTTATTAAATCTGTTATAGCTATAACTGCTTCTTGCCTTTATTTTCTTTCCATTGTTAGACATATTTGTTTCTTTCTAATTTCAACCAATTGCCTGTATTCAGCAATGTAGTAGATTGCAGTGTTTGTATTTCCAAACTGTAGGTAAAATATGTGTTTATTTGTTTGTTTGTTTTTCTATAGTAACTACTGACCCTAATAACAAAGACTCTTTGCTGAGACCTAGAGTATGAGAGTGGGATCTGGATTCTCCTTGTGGATTTTGGATGCAGTACTTTCTTGCACATATTAGGTAAATGTTTTCTGATTAAATGTCTCTGCAGGAAGTCTTCCAGAGCACATTGGCCATTTTATTTGAAAGACTGTTTACTTAGATCTCCCTTGTAGGAAAGAAGTGTCCCACAGTCCTGGAATGACTAACCTTGCTAAGCACCTGACATGTCTCATCTGCCTCCCACCGCAGCTGCCTTTGGAAACAGAACATATTATCAGTCCTGGTGAATAAATTCATTTTTTTTTTGGTAGCCCTCTCTTTTACATCTGTCTAGAACTGTGGCTTACTAAGCTTGGTTGAGTTTCTTAAGCAACTACCTCTAGCTGTCAGGGATTCTCTCTGAGTTGCAACTGTTTAATTATACCCTTCTGTGTTCTGCAGTGAAACAATGAATTTAGCAATGCAATGTTTTCAGTATGTCTTCACATTTCAGTAGGATTCGAGGATGCCGTCATGGGCAGTTAGTCAACCATCTTTATCAGAACATGAGTCTCTGATAAAACTTTGTAAAGTGGAAAACTAGCATTTGAAACCCCACTGAATAATAAAACATAAAAATAATTTTACTGTAGTAGTTTAAAACTGATTTAAGAGTACATAGTATGCCTATGGTGAAAAGAAAGCCTCAGAAAAAGCAGTGAATGATAGGACACAGTACTTAGGAAAGAGAGCTCAGCCTGGAGAAAGGTAATGAAGAATCTTAGAGTCGTTTACATTAGTGAAGCAAATGCACATTAAAATGTACGCATTGTTTTCATTTTCTCTATTGAATAAGAAGTTAATAATTATAAAAAGTTAAGAAAAGGTTAGAGCAGAAGACATTTGAAATTACTATTTAATTAAATTATGTAAATTAATTAGTTAAATTATTTAAATGAGTAAGAAAAATAACTAGAATTTTGAGGAGCAATGAAGTATTTATATCGTGTGGCATGTAATTGAGAAAAAGAGAGGTTGGATATATACTCTATATTAAATAAAAATAAATTATAAACAATAGCATAGCAGATGGCAAGAAAAGTACAGGGGAGGGGGGAGGCCATGATGCAATGTAAGAAATAGTAAAGGTCCTAGCAGATAATCCCTTTGTGCAGGGGAAGGGTCCAATCAGATCAGTGGACCAGTTACAGAGAACTGGGAAAATACAGTAAGCTATTAACATTCATTTGAAGGAGGCAGTTTATTTAATTCATTAACTCAATTCAAAATAGATAAACGTATTCCTCGGCCATTTTTAACAGGAAAATAAAGTATATCCTATGATTTTCTCCTTCTGATTTTCAGTTTGAAATGCCTTTTCATGTTTCCCCTGAGTTCTTTCCTCCTGTCTTGTGCTCACTCTGTGCCTGCACCTGCAGAAACAGCCAGAGCATGTGGTGTTCCTCGCCTTACTCACTGGTGATTTGTGGATCTGTGGCTGCTGCTGCTGCTGCTGCTGCTGCTGCTGCTGCTGCTGCCCTCTTTGTAATGTTGGCCGCTGTCCTCTGCATCCCCTGGACAGAAAATCGCCTTCTGACCCTCTGCGGCATCTATTACGTATCCTAATTTTTCCCTGCTTTAGCAGAAACTGCAGTCTTAGTTTTTCCCCCAAACTGTAATGACTTCCTGGCACTCAAAGGATCAAATATAAACACTTTCCACAGGAACTTAAGCCTTTGCCACTGTCTTAGCCCTGGCTTCTGTCTACTTCCCTTCCCATGCCCCAGACATCACCAACCACTTTTCCTTAAATGGAAACTGTCTTCCTGCTGTTCCAGCCAGCCTGCTTTTTCTCTCATGCATTCCCTGCCCCCTCTCTTCTGCTCTTTGAACATGAATAATCTTCAGGACCACTTACCAAACCACACCCTCACACAGAGCCTCCTCATCTCGGGTGTCCATGTTCATTGTGGTCTCTTTGCCCTGCATTTGCCATTAATCATAATAATCCTGGCTTCTAGTGCATTTTAAATAATGGGCAAGATGACATTAATTCAATGTCTGATTTTATGGAATAGTTCTTTGGTAGTTCTTTAATACAACACAGGTTCTAATGCATTGGGAAGACGTTGCTTAGTGGAAGTTCTTTCCCCCCTTAATTTCACCTTAGGAATTTTTGAATGTAGAAATGTACAACTCAGAGTGAATTTAAACTCCTATAAGGAACAAAAGGAGCAATTTTTACTCTTATTTAAAGAAAAGAATAATAGCAGAGGAAAGAATTAAAATCTTTCACTGGGGTCCCTTTGTAAGCTTACCTTGTCTAGAGGGAACTCCTACTACTCAGGATAGTTGAGGAAGGGGTCATAAGGGTGGTGCTTTCTTTTGCAAGTTGTTAGAACAGTAGGATGGATGCCTTTGAGTGTGAATTTTCCACATAAGAGTTAGAGGAAAGCTGGCAGCTGATTTGAGGGGAAGGGTCAGTTAGAGCCTCTTCATTCAAAAGAAGAGAAAGGCTGGCTTTAAGAATCATTTGTTCTATTTTAGAAACAGTACAATGCGTTTTACAGAAAACTGTGCAACATTCATGGCTGTATGGAAGTCAATTAATCAGTAACCATTAAGTAAATGAAATCTTATAATGTTTCCTTGGTTCTCTGAAGTATCAATACATTACCACGGTCTGGCCAGGCTCTGAGCCATTACAGATAATAAAGCTGGAGTCCCAGAGGCTTGTGGCTCCCAGGGCACTCAGCCCTCTGCCAGGAGGAGGAAATGCTCTGCTCACCACAGACAGGAGGTGGAGGGAGGATGGGGGGGCAGGAACAACCTTTTACTCTTTAGTTCTCAAATCCTTTCTTAGGATGCTCTGGAGTCTGTCACCTCTGAACTCCATGTTGGCTTTTATGGGAAATGGCTTCAGTAGCAGGTAGAGTGGTAGTGTGGAGGTTGAGGGGAGAGGACACTGAGAAAAGTCACCCTCAGCTGTTGCACAGGCTGCAGGGAATTCCAGGGAACCTAGTCTGCATTCCTCTGTCCCTTCTTCCTTTCCCCTCCTTCCTTCCTTCCTTCCTTCCTTCCTTCCTTCCTTCCTTCCTTCCTCCCTCCCTCCCTCCCTCCCTCCCTTCCTTCCTCTGCCCTACTTCTCTCTCTCTCTCTCTCTCTCTCTCTCTCTCTCTCGATCAATCAATAGATCCATCCATCTACCCATTTCTATGTTTCTAACACTTGCATACCTTATAAAATTATATGAACAGAGGAAAGTCCTTAATCCCACTGCCTGGAAGATCCACCTAAAAGTATACCACAGCTGTTTAGAAAATATCAGGATGACTGTTATTGGCAAGTTATCTTTTAGTAAAATACGAGCTTCAGTTTCTGTACTTAGCAAATTTGGGAGAGAATCGAGAGAAGAAGGAAAGGAAGAGACAATGCAAAGGCAGGAAAAGCCAATGGCATCTGAAATGGTTTGGCCATGAGTGAAGCAGCCTGTTTTACTATTCATTTGTGACACTCAGTGTTAAAGGTATGAGTAAAGGGGACTCAGTAGTGATGAGGAAAACAGGTTGTAAATACTGGAGAACACTCAACATTTATTAATCTAGAAATTCCAGGCTAACTTACAACCTTCCCCTAGCATCTGAGTTGACTACTCCTGGGCAAGGAACAATATTTTATTTTCTCAAAAACACAAAACAATCACCAAAAGCAAAATTTTAATTAAGGCTTTATACATGTTGTGCTATATATAATGTATAAATAAAGTTGTCAGATAGATACATTACATGTAGTTTATTATTTAATGTATGATTTATATATGTGTAATTTTATAGAAGCTGCATATATGCTTTGTAGAAAATTAACTACAGATATGAAAAAGCATAATGAATAAAAACTGCACTTGCAATGCTCATATTATACTCTTGTTCAGCTGTTCCTCTCCTTCCTTTTCACCTTCATTTCTCCAATTCTTTACATGAACACCTTTCTGTCTCTATCTTTCTCTTTCTTTTCTCCAAATGCCTAACACACCTCCTAGAATTGTATAATATTTATATTTCTAAAAAATAGAGTTTGGGGGATTGCAGAGTAGTTATACACCCATGTGGACCAGTGGTTGAATTCCCAGAACCCATAGTAGCAGTTGGAGATGGTGGCCCACTTGTAATTCCAGCCTCAGTAGGTGTAATCAGAGGATCCCAGAACATCCTTCACTTAAATACTCTTGAGTCATGGATGGCATACTCACCCCCACACACAACATACACATGTACACACTAATATATATTTCTTTTAAATATTGCGAATGGCTTTTGTAAGTTAGCTTTTAGAATTGAGTTACATTTATATTTATGTTTATTTACTCATGTGCTGTTTGTGAAACTGGCAATTAAAACCACAATTGCCTCATGAATGCTAAGCAAGCACTCCATCGCTAAACTACTTCCCAAGCTCATTTGTAGTTCTTAAAAGACAGACAGAAAAAAAAAGTACTGCTAGACACAGAGGTGGTGGCTGCATCTGGGGCTCGAGTGTAGGCGGATAATTTAAGGGGCTACATTAGGAAGCAACTTTAAGGATAAGAAAAGTTCGGCAAATAGCAGGGCACATTGTAGTTTCTGAAATAGTTGCATGAGAAACATAAAATATACATAAAGAAGTTCACATGTAACCTTGACTGTTCCTGAAGGAGTGACGACAATATTCTAAAGAGAGACATGTGTGCCCATCCCCTTGGCTCTCAGACTATTGAAACAATGGTGTGCAAGGAATTAGAATTCCCCCAGGAATCTCAAAGTAGTGGGGAGAAACAGACCAGGGGCCTGCAGCAGCCAGAGAGATTTCACACAGTACTGAAAACTTACTAGGATGGACTGAGAAGAAGCAGCCACAAACAGCTATGGTTCCATGAGAACAGAGCCCCGCCTTGGCCAGAATAGCTAGCAGTGCATACCTCTTGCTTTCTGTGTAAACCTAAAAATCATGTATAAATCCCAAAGAAGGACCTCTTTATGTATTCTTCCTTCCAATGTGGCCACAGTGAATATTTATTTTTGTTCTTCACTATTTCTTGTCTTTTTAATTGGCTTCTTGAAGATGGGTAGCTAAGCCTAGCTTGTTAGAGTTGCCAGTTTCAGGTTCTGACTCTAACAACACTGATGAAACAGAGAGAGAAGCAAGGATGAATGAAGGGAAGTATCTATGCATAGGCTCCTTTCTGCCTTTGGTTGAGGATTACCTTTAGTATCACTTACCCTGTGTCATCCCCAAGACGCAAGTAAACAAGGGTCTATCAAGTTCCTGTGCAACATAGAAGAAAACCTTGGGGCCATAGGAAAGAAGCCATGAAAATTGCACACCTGAGGTTTGATATTGTCAGAGGATGATGAGCTGGAGTTGGTCCAGAGCTGTGTATGATATCTATCTAAATTCACTATATCTTGCATTCTTCTAATGGAGTTGCTTTTTTATTAACTTTGAAAGTATTTATGGAGCTTATGGTGTATGCCTGCTATTCTGTTAGCATATCGGAATATGTGAATGAAATGGACACATGATTTCTATGTCTGTAGATAGTCCAGGACCTTTAGTCTTAAAGTGTTTTGTATGGTTAATTCTACTTTATCCATGAAATTCTACACATTTAACTACTGATATAGCCATGCAGGAGATAAAATAATGTCACAAATACTAGGGTAGCCAGGAATGCAAACATATATTAGTGTTTGTGGCTAAAACCTTAGATTTCATACTCAAGGGCTCAGAAGGAAAAGATGGTTATTTTGCTAGCTGAAATTCCTAGGCAGAGCACTGAGGTCCTGGTGACAGTTTACATCTTCCATTTACAGCAAGAACCTCTTTTCACTCAGCCTGGACCATTGTAGGTGGAACTAGGAAATAGGGTGGGTGAAGTTAGATCAGTGAGTTCTCATGTAGTCTCTTACTGTAATGAAAACCATCCATTGCTGCTGTGATGCATTACTCCAACCTACTGGACACGCTCACACATGATTTCTCTTTGGTTCATATTTCTTTCTCTTATCTTCCCATATTTCTTAGAAAGCCCAGTACCTATTTAAATTCCAGTTTTAGGGTGAGCTCTTTTGCCATAAGTCTTCAGGAATCCATGCAGATGTGGTGGAGGCTATATTTTAAGTTTACAAAAGTCTAAGATTTCTCTCACAATGTCCTATTTTTTCTCTTATCTCTTTCTGCTTTCACAACCATCTTCACCAAATACTCTCTTTATGGCATTTCTGAAAGGATAGAATTCCTCAGGCCCTAGCCTTAACTCATTTTCCTTCATCATATGTGAACTTAGACGCCATAAAACTTTTGACAAGCTCAGGTTCTTGTCTTGGTTTCTGACTTTTTTCTTACTATCATGTTCTTATGGTCCACTTCAGAGCCACTTGTGATTGTATCAGAAACAACTTCAACCACAGACCCAGCACTCAACTATTTATACTCTAAATTGGCATCTAAAAAAATGACCCTGCAATGGTTTTAGACAGAAACTGGGGATCTTTCCCAAAGCAGACTTTTCTCTCACAACGTGCATTTTGCAGTGAAATCTTGTGACTCCCACCATCTAATTCCTTCACTAATAAGTGTACCCCTCTTCACATAGCTGCCTCCCAACCCCCACCACAACACTCCTGCCACTGCATGATTTTCATGCAATTTTCCTTCTTTTTCTCTGAACCCACTCTAGGTTAGGTGTGACAATCAGAGTCATTTCCAAGTTAAATCATTTTCCATGTTTACAATATTTTCTTAAAATTTTGAAAAAAACAAATAAACCCAACTGTCATGAATTTCCAGGATTTAGCATTGCCTTTTATCCTGGCCAGACTTCACACCACCTTTCATCTAGCCCCTCTCTCCAGGCCAGAAGTCTTTTTTTCTGTAATTTATTTATTTTTTTCAAAGTCAGGGTTTTGCTTATGTAACCCAGACTCAGTTTTTTTTTTTTTTTTTTTTTTTTTTTTTTTTTTTTTAATGCCGAATGCTGTTTATTGAAGGAGGGAGGACATCTTAAATATAGGCTTACAGTACAATGGGAGAACCCCGGAGGACAGAAGTTCTCTACCAATGTTTTACAATTTTGCATCTAAGCTGTTAACACCCAATATACAGGATACACACACAAGGAACTTCCCTTAAGCATTCAGGAGGGTGAAAACAGGCAGGGAATTAGCATAGGGAGGATATCAAGGTCAAGGTCAGCAAACAAGGCAACAGTTACCCAAAATGGGGGTCAGGGCCCTACAGGTCCTCCCTTTCACTAAAAAATGAGCTTCTGACTTAGGTTGTGAGGGATGTCAGCAGGTCACCTTACCTGTCATGGAGACAACTGCCAAGGCCACACAGGTGCTCTGTCTTAGGTTGGTGAGCACCCCCCGCCCCCGCCCCCGCCCTGGACATTACCCATCTCTGAATACTTATTATCATACATGCTCAATAGTGTGTGAGTTACAGTTAACTGCTGCCAAAGATCTCTAAGTTGTGCTAGGCTTGCAATCTTTGTGTTTGACACAGAAAAGACCAACAGAAGTCCTAACCCACCCATAGCCAGTAGACTAAAGGCAACTGAGCCATTCCCTTCCTTAAGGAGCCTTACTGCAAATTGGAGTCCTTGTAAGATGGTATCCCAAAAGCAAATGGAACTTGAGTTTATAAATTTATAACTTTCAAAGCCAATTGAAATGTATGTAACTATTGAATCAAATTTATCATGACCAATAGAATGAAAGATTAACTAACTGTGGTAGCTACTTGTGCTGCCAGGGTCTCCACTGTGCTAGCTGTAGTAACCAATTATGAAATGGTAATCCCAGAAACAGTAGTAGCAGTAGCCACCACTGCTATAACAGCAACAATGGCAGCAGCGATGTCAAATTCTCTTCTGGAGCATGTGGGCATCCACTGGCATGGACACAACTCCAGGAACACAAACCACCAAGGCCCATTTTTCTTGATCCCAGCACGACTTAAGCTGGCAGCTCTGCAAAAGAACAACTAAGAACCATAAAGAAAAAACAGGCAGCTCACAAGGAGCTGAACTAATGGTCTCATAATGGCAGAAGTCTTTTATTCCAGGTCCTCATTCTCTTTCCCATCCATGTGCCATCAGCTCCATACTGCTCCCTAGCAGCAGATGGTTCTTTTTGCTGGGAAGGATTTTTTTTTTCAATTTTGGTTAAACATAACTTATTCAAAACAATATCTTTTGTCTACTGATCAAATACACTGTTCCTTCTTTACATACTGATTCATATCCTTCAATTTGTGAGTTATTTGTAATTATTGTTGCTTCTTGAATAGCCATGCTTCTACCCAATACACACTCTTACCTTTTTACAGACCTAGGAGCCATAACTATTTTGTCACTTAGAGTACAAGTTCAGAACATAGTCATATTCGATGAATGTTTATTCTTTAAGTCAGTTAATGCAGTTGTTTTTGTCCATGACTCACAGAGGAAATATTGTCTGATCATACCCATCAGCTTGTACATTATAGGCAAGTGGTAACAATAATGATAAGAAGGGCAGCCCAGTATCATTTAGCAGCTTCTAAGTGTACTTTACTTACATTAACTTTTTCATGAAGAAAATAAAAGGTCTATGCTTTACCAGTAGGCATAGAAAGCACTTTGAATAGGTTCCATTTATCTTACTTACAGATTTCAGTGACTACTATGTTGAGGAGAAAAACAAAGAAAATATAACTCTGAAAGTGTAGTATAGATGGGAACACAAAACATGGTCAACAAATGAAGGTTTGTTCACAGGCTACCAAGTATAAGATGTTATTTACTGCAATCATGTGTTCAAATGACAGCCTGGAAGAACTACTTGGTGTGTGGCATGCATGGAAATATACTGGCAGACGTGAGCTAGTGGTTGAGAGGGACAAAATTTGGAGGACATTTAGGGGTTATCTGGGTTTAATTTTAGATGCAAAGAATCTCTACTTGGTAGAAATTAAATCGGGATACTAGGAACTGAGAGGCAAGGCAAATGTGGGGAGTGGAAGAAGGACAGCTGAATATGATCAATGAATGCTGTATACATGTATGTAAATATCACACTGGACACATTCACACATATAATTAATATATGCCAATAAAAAATGTAAGCTCTATTACTATTTTTCCCTATTACACTTAATATTCAATGGAATCTCTTTAAACTTAGGCCTTGATATACCCGCTACTTGAGTTTGGAAGGGAAGAACCCGTGTTCAAATGTAAAGCTTTTCCACTGCAAAGGTAAGCTGCCTTTTAGCAAGACTGTAATTCCTTTTACAGCTTCTTCCTGCTTTTTACACCAGATCTTGTTTTGTCTTCCTTGATTTCAAACGCTGATTTCTCTTCACTTCTTGGCTTAGCGGACTGCACACTCCTTTAACTCCCACCAAACACTGGCCCTGTGCACGCTACTTGTCTTCTCATCTTTTTTCACATTTGTATGCATGTTGCACACTCATCTAAAGTGCTACAAGATCTTTTTTTTCAAATTTACTTTGTCCCCTAAAAAAGGCTTGATAATAATTTTTCTTAATTTGCTAAAGTGACTCCCCACCCACAGCTGTCAAAAAATATATAATTAGTAAAAGAAAATGTTATAGTTATTTCATTTTGTCTTATTTTCTAAATCTATAATCTGTACACTTATCAAAACATAATGTACTAAGTCTGACATATGAGAGCCCTCTGAGCCTAAAATATGAATATAATTATGATAAATATCCCTCATGTTCAAGAAATCCAGTGTAGGATTTTAAAGCATAAAATTTTAATACAAATTTTTATTCACTATTGGAGTTGTGTAGCAGTCTAGTCATCTTTGTTTTACATCTAGTATCCTCCTATGAGTGAGTACATACCAGGTTTGTCCTTCCGAGTCTGGGTTACCTCACTCAGGATGATTTTTTCTAGATCCATCCATTTGCCTGCAAACCTCATGATGTCATTGTTTTTCTCTGCTGAGTAGTACTCCATTGTGTATATGTACCCTATTTTCTTTATCCATTCTTCAGTTGAAGGGCATCTAGGTTGTTTCCAGGTTCTGGCTATTACAAACATAGCTGATATGAACATAGTTGAGCAAATGCCCTTGTGGTATGATTGAGCATTCCTTGGGTATATGCCCAAGGGTGCTACAGCTGGGTCTTAGGGGAGATGGATTCCCAATTTTCAAAGGAAGCACCATATTGATTTCCAAAGTGGCTGTACAAGCTTTCATTCCCACCAGCAGTGGAGGAGAGTTCCCCTTGCTCCTCATCCTCTCCAGCATATTCACTATTGGTAGGTATATGATCATACACTCATTTTAACTTCTTCAGTGAAAAGGTGGACTCTTAATGATTACCCTTTTAATATAGGATTGGCCTGAACCAACAAAATGTGAATAGTCAAGTTGTATAAATTTTTTTCTGTCATTCTCAAGAAGTTGTAGGGATCCCATCTCTGACTCCTGCATCATCATGATTCATCTATCCCATGACTAATGTAAAACCACATTGACAGATGTCCCAGCTGATGGGCAGTGACAAAGACTCTGAGCCCCATCTATAATAATGAGGCAGTCATACATACTCCAGCTCCAGGTAAGAGGTTAGCAGAGTGCAGCCATGAGAGTGAGAACAAGAAATAGTGACAGAATTCCTCACCCAAACCTAGATTCATAGCAAATGAATCACCATTATAATCTGCCCCCTTTGGAGGTGGGTACTCAGTGATAATGGTTGCATTTAAAATTTCCCTTCAGACCTCCCCAAGTCACTGAAAGAGAGGGGAATAAGTAGTTAGGGAGGTATGGAGGAAGTTGAAGGGGGAAAAGTGGGATGGGTGTGATCACATCTCATATTAGATATGTTTAAAATTCTCAAAAATAAAGAAAAACTACTTTAAAAATAAAAATAGCATCCATTAAATCCAGTTACTTTGTAGTCTTAATTTCAAAGTTAATATTAATAGCATAAATAAGTATATAACACCCAAAATTTTTAAAGAGAGAACCAGAGATTATGAACATGATATGTGAAAATGAAAAGAGATTTAAGACCATTTCATTTTCTTTTACTTATTAAGAAAATTTTACATACCAATCACAGATCCCCCTCTTCCCTCCTCCCAACCCTCCAGCCTCTCCCCTCAACCCATTCCCTCCTACAAGAAGGTAAGGCCTTGAGGCGGGCCTGGGACTTGGACCTGTCTCTACTGAATGTACCAGGCTCTGCTGATTCCCCGTTTTATTTTCTTCTGTGTGAGACAGAAAATGGAAATCAGATCCTTCTTGTTACTAGTTCTACTTGTGACATGTCTTAGTCCTAGGATCACTCCATAAATTATAGATGTATTCAGAAGAAATAAAAAAAGAGAGCAAAGATGGAAGCTGCCACAGAGAGGGAGACATTCAGCCAGTGTGTAGTACTCAGATGTCATTTTTTCCAGTCTCACCTGTTGTCCGCTCATCATGTTCAAGGGTTTAATTCACTCCTGTCCGACACTGAGCTAGTAAAAGCCAGTTAAACCCCACTACTTCAGAAAGGCACAAAATCATAGTTCATCCCAGATCATCTTCAAATAGAACAAAGGTTACTTTGGTGCCAGGACGAAGGGGAGAAAGATACATCATAAAGCCAAACGAAGTGGAATCACAGAAATCATTATTATTGCTTTCATCCCAGGACACTGGATCAGCCAATAAGATTGCTCTGCCAGCTGGCAGAGGCACATTTGGTAGGCTGGAAGCCAACAACAGTGGACGGAAGAAGTGAAATGTAACCAGTCAGTCCTACCAAGAGCACAGCCCGGCCTGTGTTCATTCCACAAGCATGGTGGTTTCTATCATTCCATTTCCACTTGAGTTCTCTTGTGGTTCTCAGTATTAAATTTGAGACCTAGAAACCTGTAAGTCCCACCACTTGCCTTTCCCATTTCTTCTAACTTCTACACACTCATGGCATGTGTCTTCCTTCCCCTTATGGAACTCATGCAGGGTTCAGTGGAAATGTTTGGGGGTGAGGGTAGAGGTGAGAGGAGTCTCCAACATGGTTCTCTTCATGTGAGCATGTGCCTTGATGGGAATCCACATTTCACTCATGTGTCCTAAAAGCACCTGACTTAACCAACGTGAAAGCCTTTTGCTTTCTCTGCCTTTTGCATGCTATTGGTGTTATTTTTATAACTATGTGCAATATAAAATGTCATATTTATTTATTCTTATTAAACTAAAATTGATTAAAAGTGCTATCTAGAAATATAATACAAGCCTTGGCTTGGTTTGAGTTTCTAATCACCAATCATTCAAATGATTGTTTTCTTTGTTCTTTTGTTTTGTTTGTTTGTTTGTTTTTTGAGACCATGTCTTACTATGAAGGCCAAACTGGACTCAAAGCTGGTATCTTTCTGCTTCTATTTCCTCAGTGCTGGGATTACAGGCCTATACTACCACAACTGGCTTGACATATTATTTTGAATAAAATATTCCAGAAGGTTGTTTCAGATTCAAGTCCAAACACTGAGCAACATACTTCTAAGGCTTCATGATTGTTACTCTCTGGTGACTCTGTTGGCTGATACAAAAGCTTAGCAAGTCTAGGTGTGCCAATGCTGTCTTGCCTATGCTCTTGGTAACCGGCATGGGGCAGGGTTCACCCTTAAGTTAGAGGGATTAGCTTTTCTCTCCCTAATTCTTCTCTTGGAATTATAATGCTTTCTTTTTTCCTTTTTGAAAAGAGGAATAAAAGTTACCACGTTTTCAGGCTTTTGCAAGAACAAATAGAAAACTGTAAACTCTATTCAAATTTCACACCACCCTATACACCCAACTTGTGGAACACAAGGTTCACACATGGAAAACAGGTACTCATTAATATTACAATGATTTGTTCTTGGTTTCTATTATTACCACCCTCATCTGAAGATTTAGGACCTGCTTTTTGTCTTAGTTGGTGCAATCACCAAATGCTTCTGATTGACTATTTTCCTGGATTTTACATTCTGTTTAAATCCTTCCAAAACAAAATTATCCCTGTAATAACAAAAGAAAGCTAGTAGAAATAGATGGCTCCAGCATAAATAGAACCCTCAATCTTATATAGAAAGGAGCATGTTTGAATTTTTCTGGAGATCTGCAACTACTTTTAAACTTTTCTATAGAATATTTCTACTCTCAGCAATTTCATACAAGAGACCACCAACTCAGAGTCCAAATGAGCAGTGAGCTAATGCAAATGATAGCATAAACTAACAACAATATTCCCTTTATTTCATTTATCATTACTGTGTGTGTGTCATGTCCTATGAGTGTGGGTGTGTACTTTCCACATGTACCATGTAGAAGTCAAAGGACAAGTTCCATAGGTGGTTCCCTCCTCTTACCATGGGATCTAAGGATTGTAGTTAGGTGATCAGGAGGTGCCACGAGCACCTTTACCTGCTGAGCCGTCTCATCCATCCACCATTTGGTTTATTAAGAAATCATGTGAAGGGAACTGAAGAGATGGTTTGGTTGATAAAGTACTTTTCCTGTAAACATGAGAATGAGGATGAGGTTTTGGATCCCCAACATCCAGGTAAAAACCAGATGCAATGGCATAATTAGCCACCACAAGCTAGGGAAACAGCAAAGACAGAAAGATCCCCAGAGCTGGCTGGACAGCAGATCTAGCCAAATCAATGGGCTCTAGACTCAGTGAGAGACCTTGCTTTAAAAAATCAGATGAGGAGTAACTGAGAAGGATACCTGTTATCAAATAATTCTGTCCTCCACATGCACCACATGAACATGGGCATACATACAAACACATGCATGCACATACAAAACCATAGTAAAATGAAACAAAGATGTCCTGTAGAAATCACTCTATGCTCTCCTCTCCCATATCAGGGCTGAATCCCAGGTTCCTTTAACTATTTCCCTCTGCTTCCCTGATCTGTTTCTTCACTGCCCATCAAATTCTTCTTGACACATTTATGTGTTCTATAACTTATTCTATAAAATATGTTCAGGGATTAAGAGGACTTAAAACTTATATGTGAGGTATTAATCCTGCCCTACCACTTACTTGCCATATGTTCTTATGGGATTTTCAGAACCTTCTCTGTGCATTGTTTGTTTTTCTTTTCTACATATTAGAGTACTAATGTCTTGCTCACGGAATAGCAATAAGAAGAAGTTCAGTTAATACATGTAAATCTAAGAATACTACTTGGTGCAAAGAGAGCACTGAATTTGTGCCAGGTTCCACTTACTTTAAGAATATTTGGATCTGCCCCGGAACTCCCATCTGGACCAGAGGTGAGTGCCTGGGTTATATTCAGAGAGGCAACTGCGCCTGGGTCCCACCGCTGGACACAGGCCACCCTAGGAGGACCTGATGAACTTGGCCCCAGATTCCTGCCAATTGGCCGGCCCTGCAGGAAGGTTCCCCATTTCCAGGGCTGCAAACAGACACTGCAGTCTCCACACGCTGCCCCCATACACATTTGCCTGAGACCCCAGGCACTTCCTGAGACTCAGAGACCAATCCCCAGCTCCCATCTGCCCCGGAACTCCCATGTGGACCAGAGAGACCAGAGGAACTCCCATCTGGACAAGAGGAGCTTCCATCTGGACAAAATAAGGAGACCCCAGGGACTTCCCAAGACTCAGAGTCCAGCCACCCAGCTCCTATCCGGCCAGCACTCTCATCTGGACCAGCGCTCCCATCTGGCCCAGAGCTTCCATCTAGACCAGAGAGAGGCTCCCTAAATCTGTCAACTCTCTCTGGACCAAGTACACTGATAAGACCAAGAACGAACACAAGAGGAGATGGGCAGACACCAAGGCAGAAGTACATACAACAAAATAAAGAGCAAAACAGCATCACCAGAACCTAGCTCTTCTCCAACAGCTAGACCTGAACATCACGGAATGGAAGAAGAAGAAACCAACCTTATAAGTAACATCATGAAGAGGCTAGAGCCTTATATAGAAGAAATCAAAAATAAAGTAGAGGAACAGACAAACAAAAAATGGGAAGAACGCTATAAAAAGCTAGAGGAAAGGACAATTAAAGCAGAAGAAAACAATAAGTCCCTGAAAGAAAATCATGAAAAAGCAAGGGAGACAATCTAAGACATGAAGAGGGAAATAGAAAAAATGAAGAAGACACTAGCAGAAGGAATGTTGGAAATAGAAAATCTGAATAAACAAACAGGAACTTCAGAGGCAAGTATAACCAACAGAATGCAAGAGATGGAAGAGAGGATCTCTGGTGTTGAAGATACAGTAGAAGAAATAAATTCATTAGTGAAAGAAAACACTAAAACCAACAAAGTCATGATCCAAAATGTCCAAGAAATTTGGGACACCATGAAAAGACCAAACATACGAATAATAGGGATAGAGGAAGAAGAACAATACCAACTCAAAGGCACAGAAAATATATTCAGTAAGATCATAGAAGAAAACTTTCCCAAATTAAAGAAGGAAATGCCTATGAGGATACAAGAAGCCTATAGAACTCCAAACAGACTAGACCCCCCAAAAAGTCCCCTCGACACATAATAATTAAACAACTAAACGTACAGAATAAAGAAAGAATATTAAGGGCAGCAAAGGAAAAAGGCCAAGTGACTTATAAAGGCAAACCCATCAGAATAACACCTGATTTCTCGATGGAGACTTTGAAAGCCAGAAGGACCTGGACAGATATAATGCAGACACTAAGAGGCCATGGATGCCAGCCTAGACTAATATACCCAGCAAAACTTTCAATCATCATAGATGGAGTGAACAAGACCTTTCAAGACAAAACCAGATTTAAACAATACTTATCCACAAACCCAGCCCTACAGAAAGCACTAGAAGGAAAATTCCAACCTAAGGAAGGCAGATACACCCATGAAAACACAGGCAATAGATAACACCACAGCAGTAAAGCCGAAAGAAGAGAAGTACACACACACTACCACCAAAAAAATAAAAATAACAACAGGAACAAACTATCATTGGTCATTAATATCCCTTAATATCAATGGACTTAATTCACCTATAAAAAGACACAGACTAACAGAATGGATACAAAAACAGGACCCATCTTTATGCTACATACAAGAAACACACCTCAAATTCAAAGACAGACACCTCCTAAGAATAAAAGGCTGGGAAAAGACTTTCCAATCAAATGGTCTTAAGAAGCAAGCTGGTGTAGCCATGCTAATATCCAGCAAAATAGACTTCAAACTAAAATCAATCAAAAGAGATGATGAAGGACATTACATACTCATCACAGGAAAGATCCACCAAGATGAAGTCTCGATTCTGAACATTTATGCACCAAACACAAGGGCACCCACATATGTAAAAGAAACACTACTAAAGCTTAAATCACATATAAAACCCCACACATTAATAGTGGGAGACTTCAATACCCCACTTTCACCCCTGGACAGATCGGCCAAATTGAAACTTAACAGAGACATAATGGACTTAACTGATGTTATGGCACAAATGGACTTAATCGATATCTACAGAACATTCCACCCAAACAAAAAAGAATATACCTTCTTCTCAGCACCCCATGGAACCTTCTCTAAAATCAACCACATACTTGGCCACAAAGCAAATCTCAACAGATACAAAACAATTGGGATAACTTCCTGTGTTCTATCAGACCACCATGGTTTAAAGTTAGATTTCAACAACAGAAAAAACTACAGAAATCCTACAATCTCATGGAAACTGAATAATGCTCAACTGAATCACCAATGGGTTAAGGAAGAAATAAAGAAAGAAATTAAAGACTTCCTAGAGATCAATGAAAATGAATACACCACATACCCAAACTTAAGGGATGCTATGAAAGCAGTGCTAAGAGGGAAATTCATAGCACTAAATGCCCACATAAAGAAGCTGGAGAAATCTCACGCTAGTGACTTGACAGCACACCTGAAAGCCCTTGAACAGGAAGAAGCAAAGTGCAGGAACAGACACCAGGAAATTATCAAATTGAGAGCTGAAATCAATAAACTAGAAATAAAGAGAACAATACAAAGGATTAATGAAAAAAAGAGTTGGTTCTTTGAGAAGATCAACAAGATAGACAAGCCCTTATCCAAACTAACCAAAAGATAGAGCAAGAGCATCCAAATTCACAAAATCAGAAATGAAAAGGGGGACATAACAAAAGACAATGGGGAAATCCAGAGAATCATCAGGTCATACTTCAAAAGCCTCTACTCCACAAAACTGGAAAATCTCAAAGAAATGGATAATTTTCTGGATCGGTACCACATACCTAAGTTAAATCAAGACCAGATAAACCATTTAAATAGTCCAATAACCCCTAAGGAAATAGAATCATCCATTAAAAGTCTCCCAACCAAAAAAGCCCAGGACCAGATGGTTTCACTGCAGAATTCTACCAGATCTTCAAAGAAGACTTAATACCAATACTCTTTAAGCCTCTTCTATGAGGCTACAATTACCCTGATTCCTAAACCAAACAAAGATCCAACAAAGAAAGAGAACTACAGACCAGTCTCCCTCATGAACATTGATGCAAAACTATTCAATAAAATACTGGCAAACAGACTCCAAGAACACATCAAAACAATTATCCATCATGATCAAGTAGGCTTCATCACAGGGATGCAAGGGTGGTTCAACATATGAAAGTCTGTCAATGTAATACACCATATAAACAAACTCAAAGAAAAAGACCACATGATCATCTCTCTAGATTCAAGAAAAGGCATTTGACAAAATCCAACACCCCTTCATGATAAAGGTCTTGGAGCGATCAGGAATACAGGGAACATACCTAAATGTAATAAAGGCAATCTACAGCAAACCAACAGCCAACATCAAATTCAATGGAGAGAAACTCAAAGCAATACCACTAAAATCAGGAACAAGGCAAGGCTGTCCCCTCTCCCCATACTTATTCAATATAGTACTTGAAGTTCTAGCCAGAGCAATAAGACAACATAAGGAGATTAAGGGGATACAAATTGGAAAGGAGGAAGTCAAGCTTTCCCTATTTGCAGATGACATGATAGTATACGTTAGTGACCCCAAAAATTCAACCAAGGAACTGATACAGCTAATAAAAACCTTCAGCAACATTGCAGGATACAAGATCAACTCAAAATAATCAGTAGAGCTCCTATATACAGTAGACACACAGGCTGAGAAGGAAATCAGAGATATATCACCTTTACAATAGCCACAAATGATATAAAATACCTTGGGTTTACTCTAACTAAGCATGTGAAGCACCTACATGACAAGAACTTTAAGTCCCTGAAAAAAGAAATTGAAGAAGATGTCAGAAAATGGAAAGATCTCCCATGCTCATGGATAGGCAGGATTAACATAGTAAAAATGGCGATCTTACCAAAAGCAATCTACAGATTCAATGCAATCCCCATCAAATTACCAACACAATTCTTCACAGTTCTGGAAAGAATAATACTCAACTTCATATGGAACAACAAAAAACCCAGGATAGCCAAAAGAATCCTGTACAATAAAACAACCTCTGGAGGCATCACAATCCCCAACCTCAATCTCTACTATAGAGCTACTGTAATAAAAACATCTTGGTACTGGCATAAAAACCAACATGCGGAACAATGGAATCGAATTGAAGACCCTGACATTAACCCACACACCTATGAACATATAATTTTTGACAAAGAAGCCAAAAATGTACAATGGAAAAAAGAAAGCATCTTCAACAAATGGTGCTGGCATAACTGGATGTCAATGTGTAGAAGGCTGCAAATAGATCCATATCTGTCACCGTGCACAAAACTTAAATCCAAGTGGATCAAATACCTCAACATAAATCCAGCTACTCTGAACCTGATAGTAGAGAAAGTAGGAAGTTCTCTTGAATGCATTGGCACTGGAGATCACTTTCTAAATATAACACCAGTAGCACAGACACTGAGAGAAACAATCTATCAATGGGACTGGCTGATACTGAGAAGCTTTTTTAGAGCAAAGGACATGATCAACAAGACAAAGTGACAGCCTAAAGAATGGGAAAAGGTCTTCACCAACCCCACATCTGAAATAGGGCTGATACCCAGAATATATAAAGAACTCAAGTAATTAGACTTCAAAATGCCTAACAGTGCAATTAAGAAATGGGCTATAGAACTAAACAGAGAATTCTCCACAGAGGAAGTTCAAATGGCTGAAAGACATTTAAGGAATTGCTCAACATCCCTAATTATCTGGGAAATGCAAATCAAAATGACTCTGAGATACCACCTTACACCTGTCAGAATGGCTAAGATCAAAAGCACAGAAGACAGCTTATGCTGGAGAGGATGTGGAGCAAGGGGAACTCTCCTCAACTGCTGGTGGGAATGCAAGCTTGTACAGCCACTTTGGAAATCAATATGGCGCTTCTTAGAAAATTGGGAATCCATCTCCCCCAAGACCCAGCTATAGCACTCTTGGGCATATACCCAAGGAATGCTCAATCATACCACAAGGGCATTTGCTCAGCTATGTTCATATCAGCATTGTTTGTAATAGCCAGAACCTGGAAACAACCTAGATGCCCTTCAACTGAAGAATGGATAAAGAAAATATGGTACATATACACAATGGAGTACTACTCAGCAGAGAAAAACAATGACATCATGAGGTTTGCAGGCAAATGGATGGATCTAGAAAACATCATCCTGAGTGAGGTAACCCAGACTCAGAAGGACAAACCTGGTATGTACTCACTCATAGGAGGATACTAGATGTAAAACAAAGATGACTAGACTGCTACACAACTCTAGGGAGGCTACCTAGAAAACAGGACCCTAGGAAAGACCCAAGGATCATCCAATGACAGAGAAATGGGTGAGATCTACATGAACAACCTGGACGACAGTGGGAGTAATGAAGGGCAAGATTTGAGGGAAAGAAAGCTTAGGGGAGCAGGAGATCCCAGCTGGATCAAGACCAGAACGGGAGAAGGAGGAATAACAGACCATGATAAATGAAGACCACATGAGAACAGGAATAGGCAGAGTGCTGGAGAGGTCCCCCCAAATCTACTGCTGGCAATGTTCTAGAGAAAGCCTGATCTGACCTAGTCCGGTGATTAAATGGCTAAACACCCTAACTGTCGTGCTGTAACTCTCGTCCATTAACTGATGGAAGTGGATGCAGAGATCCTCAGCCAGGCCCCAGGTGGAGCTCCAGGTGTCTAACTGTCGAGAAAGAGGAAGGTCTTCAAGAGCGTGAATTGTTGAATCCAAGATTGCAAAAAGCACATGGTCAAATAGCCAAATGAATGGAAGCACATGAATTATGAACCAAAGGCTGTTGGGCCCCCAGCTGGATCAGGCCCTCTGGATAAGTGAGACAACTGAATAGCTTGATCTGCTTGGGAGGCACCCAGTCTGTGGGACCATCTGTCCTTAGTGCATGAGCTGGCTGTTTGAAACCTTGGGCTTACACAGGGACACTTTGCTCAGTCTGGAAGGAGGTGACAGGACCTGCCTGTACTGAATCCACCAGGTTTAAATGAATCCCCAGGGGTGCCTTGATCCTGGAGGACATGGGAATGGAGGGGAGGGGCTTCGGGGAGGGTGAGAGTTGGGGTGGGAGGGGGGAGGACAGGGGAACCCATGGCTGATGTATAAAATTTAAAACACATAATAATAAAATAAAGAAAGAAAGAAAGAATATTTGTATTTTGCTGTAAACACTTGAAAACATAAATATCAACAAACTCTCAGATTTATGAAAGAGGGAATGCATTTTTAATTTAGGAGCAAGCACCTTCACCTGTGGCTTTAGGTCTCACCACTTTTATGGTTTTTCTACCACGCAACATTTGGAGCAAAAACAAGATCTTGACATTTTATGTTTGTGAATTAAATCTTCGGATCATATCCACGAAATCCAGTAGTGTGGTCGTAGGCAGGGGTGGGAGACCTCATTGTGTGAAGGAGACATCTAAGGAAGTTCAGATAACTCATCTTCATTCTGTAGGTCATAGCTCCCACATAAATTCTTCGTTCAGGCTTTCTCTGACCTTCATGTTTTATCCATTATCTTGATAGAAACTCCTAGAACCTGATTGTTGAGTATCTCCATACACCATCAGCTCTGTGGGAGAGGGCCCTATCTCTGCATATGTGATTCAGCATTTATCTAAGTGAATATTACACATACTACTTTACTTCTCATGCTTATTCACTGCATGTTAACCAACATATGACACCAGGCACTGTTGGGAGAACCTCAGTTTTGTCACAACACTTCATAAGGTTTCTAGGGAGATGGTCCTGAATTGTGTGTGTGAAGTGTCTATGATTGTAGCTTGTATAGATATCTGGCAGCTTTATGGCTTCTTGCTTGATCAGGAGGCCACTTTATTAGGATTGAACTACTGAAATTCTTCTCTTACCATTTCTTTTCACTTCCATATCTGCAAACTTGATAACACCTTTTTGATGCAATGCACCAAAATAGCCTGCCTAGTTTTCTTACAAAATTGTCTGATATTTTATGGGAAAAAAGTTTCTTTGGTTGTACTTTGATCCCAACCAAATGGGAAGAGTCGGTCAATGTAAAGTGACTTTTTAGAAGTCTAAGGAGTCATGGCAGGTCTTTCCAAAGTAATCAAGGAGTATAAGGAAGACAATCATGAAAACTTTAGCCTTTGATAACAATCACAGCTATAGATCTCATTCTTTCCAGGTTTCTTCAACATGCAATGGATATACAAGACAGAAAAATTTCTAACTTTTCACTTGTCTTAAATTTCTTCATTTCATTTCCTTTCTCTATTTGAGGAAATAAAGGAAACAAATAAACATGAATAAATGTAATAATTAGAAGAAAAGTCTTTAACAATTGTCATCTGTTTCACATTTTTATATTTCTCCCAAGTATCTTTCTTCTTTTCCTATTTTATTTCTGGCTATTCTTTGTGTACATAACAGAATACTTATAGTTCATTTTGTGGCAGCAGCATTTTATTCTCTGCCTGAGAATTTTTCACAGACTTTAAGAGGTTGGCATCCAACGCATTAATTTCTTCATTATGAAGTTCATCTTTGCTTCCCTGTTTAAAAGCATCACAGAGTAGTATTTCAGCCCAACTTTGTTGGATAAAAATTCACTTTCATTTATAGATGGAAAGAGTATCTATCCCTCAGTCATTTTTACTCCAATAACATTCATTTCTACTTCATATCAACAGTTACAGAACTGTTTATGATTCTCAATAAACAGTAAAAATGAGAAGTACTAAAGTACTGGAGAACTGGCTTCTAGCTCTGGCTTTTCGGAAGAGGAGATGTATTGACATGGGGACATTTTGAACTGTTGTTCCATTTGGTGACCACAGAGGTAAAGGTAATTTAGCTCCTCAAATTCTTGATTTCTGTGATTATGTGTGCACACCTTCACATAAAACACACATATAAACACATATATACCAACACACAATCATAGACACACATACATACATACAAATATATTCTCCTTTATTTATATGTTCATGTGTTTGCCTATATTTGTATATGTGGACATGCATATGGATACCCACAAGATCAGAAGAGGATGTCTAATCCCTTATGCTGGAGTTATAGGCAGTTGTGTATCTCTTGACATAGGTTCTGGGAACTGAACCTAAGGCTTCCCCCAAAGCAGCAAATACTCTTAACTGCTGAACCATCTTCCCAGCCAGATGTATTCTCTTTTGTGTTTGTAAATACGATAGCCACAGGTGTGAGGATGCATCTCATAGTGTATCTGAATCACATTTTCCTGATGACTGGGGTTGAGTATATTTCCACATACATGCTGATCATCTGTTTTTCTTCATTGGAGAAAGTATATTTGAGTTATTTGATTGTTTTTTGTTGCTGTGATTTTTTTCCTACCAGGTCATAAAGGTTCCTTAAATATTTTGCCTGTTAAAATGTTATCAGACATATGATTTGCAATTTTTTTCTCTTGGTTAATATATTGTATTTTCATTTGCTGAAGGCTTCCTCTATGGCACCAACGCTTTGATTTGGTGTATTGTTTGTTGATAGGAACCAGTCTTGAGATGACTTCAAAATTAAAATTAGCACTATAGCATGATTCAGCAACTCCATTTCCGGTTATTTGGTAAGATGGCTGAAATAAGAGCTTTAATGGGATAGCAGTCTTCTTCACAATGGCCAATGCGTGAAAACCATCTCAAAAGCTATCAGTAAATAAATGAATCAACAAATGGAATATAATTCATCTTTTAGTTTTTTAAAGATATATTTTCCTTTTTATTTTATGTTTATGAATGTTTGCCTGCATGTAAATAACTGCACTAAGTAGTTGCTTGGTGCCCATGGGGGTCAGAATAGGACACCAGATCCCTTTAAACTGGAGTTATAGGTGATTGTAAGCTGCAGCATGAGTACTAGAAACCGAACCTGGGTCCTCTTCAAGAATAGTAAATGTTCTGTCACTGAGCCAACTCTCAAGATGCTTATTCACATTAAAAAGCAAATCCTGCCATATATAACAACACAAATAAAGCTGGGGGACATATTCATATTTGATGTTCATCAAAGTGAAATAGGCCACAAACAGGAGTGCAGAAACTCCATGACACTACTAAGGTGAAGTACCCCAAATAGGCAAACTCAAAAGGTAGAAATAAAAAAAAATATCATTGTCAAGAGGTCAGTGGAAGGGAGCAGAGGAGCCTGTGCTACTTAGCAAGTTCCATGTGTTAGTAAGTGTCAATCTTGTAAGGTAAGTCAGGTCTAGAAATCTCCCATATACTGCAGTGTCTATGATCAACAATGCTACACCATACATTTAAATTGTTAAGAGAATAGGGGCTTGAAAGATAAACCCAGTAAAGTGAGGTGCTGTTTGGCAAGTGTGTAGTCCTGGGTTCTAATTCCTAGCACTCAGTTAAAAAGTGAGCCCAGTGCTCAGGACTCAGATCAAAGTGCATCTGTGGGACTTACAGAACAGTTGGTCCAGCCAATCAGGAAGTTCTAGGTTGAGTGCTAGATCCTGTCTCAAAAAACAAGGTGGAGAGAGATTGGGGTACATACCAGATGTTGACTTCTGTCCTCCACATGTCGACCTCTGGCCTCTACATGTATGTATGCATGCACATGCACGAACACACACACACACACACACACACACACACACACACACACACACACACTAAGAGAGTTGATCCCACACTTCATGGTCTTGCCACAATTTAAGTGAAAGGGGAGAAAAAAGCAAAACCAAAGCTCAAGAGAAAACTTTGGAGATAACATACTTTTTTATTAAATAGACCCTAGGGATGGTTTTATATTTATATTGTATACACAGATCAAAGTTCAATGGATCCTATGTTTTAAATGTTATTTCTTTTTAATTGTTACTATTGTTACTCATTCCCTGTAAAGATGTTAAATTGTATGTATGTGTTTATGTGCTCTTTAACACATAATGACATTTACTTGTGTACACAGAGTTCTGTGAATTTATCAAATGCATCCATTCACAGAGCATGTCCCCACTATCAGGACATATGGCAGTTCTATCACCCTGAAAGTTGCCCTTTGCCTTTTGAAAACACTGGGTAGTCTTTCCATGATATTATGAGCTGCTGATCATGTCCACAGTTCTGTCTTTATAGAAATGTTATATAAATAAAATGTAACTTTTTAAGAGTCTTTTATTTTATTCAGAAAAAAATATTGATTTATCTAAGACAGGTTAGGCATGTATCAAATGACATCCTTCATACTTTTCCATCTCATAGAACACGGTAGATGTGTAATGTTATTTACTCTTTACCAGGCCATCTGAACTGCTGCTAACATTTGTGCACATGAGTGTGTATTTGAGTTTATCATTTCTCAAGTAGGAGCACTTATGAGCGAGATGGTTAGGTCACATGGTAAGTGGTTGTTTATAAGAAACTTCCAAACTAGCCTCCAGTGGAACTGAACCCCTTTCCTCTCCTTCAACCAGTGAACGCAAGTTCTGGTTGCTTGAGTTCCTTGCTAACACCTGTGTGATCATTAATCTTCACTGTCACCTTGACTAGATTTAAAATCAACCTGGAAACATGCCACTTGGTTTGTCTATGAGAGGCTTTCCAGAACAGTTTAACTGGGAAGAGAAGGCCCAGACTAGCTGTGATCAGCACCAGCTCGAGGGCTAGGGGGCTGGACTGAAGAACATGAGCTGAGACCAGTGTTCACTTGTCTCTGTGCTTCCTGAGTAGAGATACAATGTGACCAATTGTCTCCTGCCCTGCCTGTGCATACCCTGCCATGATAGACTACATCCCTTCTTTTCTTGTTGTTGCTGATGTTTTTGAGACAGGGTTTCTCAGTGTAGCTTTGGTGTCTGTCCTGGACCTCATTCTCTAGACCAAGCTGGCCTCAAACTCACAGAGATCTGCCTGCCTCTGCCTTCGGAGTACTGGGATGAAAGGCATGCACCACCACCTCCTGGCCTAATCCCTTCTTAAACTGTGAGTCAAAATAAGAACTTCCCCTATAAGATTCTTTAGTCAAGTGTTTTGTCACAGTGGTGAGAAAAGTAAGTGATAAAAACCTGGTACTGGCAGAATATTTTATCCCACCTTTCCGTTAAGTTTGCTAGTGGTGTTGCATGGTCCTTTCAACTGCCATTTCCTTTTGTACAAGTTTTAGAGGTTTCCAAAGATACCTTGCTTAACACTTCTACTTATTTTCATTACTTTTTTCTATATTAAGATCTTTTCTAGTAAATAGATCTGCTCACCTTTCCAAATTCTGTTGTAGTTGTTATATACATTATATTGCTATTATAAACATCGCCACTCAATCTGATACTTCACATGGTTTGTAACATGGATTCTCTGTAAAGCACCACTTGTAGACCTGCTACTTAGTCAGTGACACTACTGGGAGGTGATGGAACCTACAGGTCACAGGGCCTACACCAGATGATTAAGTTGCTGAGGGAATGCTCCTGGAGGCTAAAGTGGAATCCTGGTCTCTCCTCTTGTCAACCCCTTGGGGTAAGCAGCTGGCCTTCCACAACTTCCTGCCCTAATGTTCTCCCCACCAAAAAACTGTAGGACCTCCTGACCCTGGACTACAGCCATAAGCCAGAATGACACCCTACCCCCAACACAGGACTACAGCCATGTGCCAGAATGATACCTTATCCCCACACAGGACTACATCCATGAGCCAGAATGACACCCTACCCCCACACAGGACTTCAGCCATGAACAAAAATGACACGCTTCCCCCAGTCAAACAGAAAAGTGCCTTGGGATATGCAGAGCCAAGACTGCTCTTCTGGGTTCACAGCCTCTTTCAGTTTTCCTTTTATACTGTGGATTTAAAAAAAAAAATCAGTTAAAATTTGAAAAAAAGAAGTCTTTGACAAATGAGTTTTAAGTGGTTATATTGATTTTCAGAATGCTGTATTTAAGCTCATCTTGGTGCTTTTAATATTTTTTTCTTGTATGGTTTTAAACACTTTGGTTATGATATGAGTAAATGTGAACTGGCAGTTATCTCTATTTTTCTCAATTTGCTGAACTTCTTGATCTGTAGTTTTAAGTCTTCTGCCAAATTTGGAAAAATTTAAATAGCATTTCAAAAGCTTTCAATGGAATTCTTTCTCTTTCTCATCTTAGGCATGAATCTAGTAGGTGCTACATGTTTCAATATTTTTCTAAATATGCTTGAGCCTCCATTTGATTCTTCCATATTTTGATTCCTTACTAGTCCTATTGGATGATAATTATTGGTTTAGCTCCAGATTCACTCACTCTTCCTCCTGCTTATCTGTTTTGTTTTTCTTATTCAATAAGATTTTTGTCCTGACTGTGTTGGTTTTGTTTATCGTATTGTTTGGGTCTAAATTTTCATTTTGTTCTATTTTAGACGAAAGGTGATATATCTCTCTTTTCACTGTCTCATTGTTCTTTTCTTGTCCATGCTGAATGCTCATAGTTTCCTTTTCTTCTCCAAAGGGTGAGTGGATTTGGATTTAACATCAGCAATTTAAGTATTTTATTTAATTTTTGCTATAATTTCTACAGGATAATATTAAATATGATTTCAGTCATACAATCATCCCATTTGAATTCAGAATGCAAATTCTGAGAAATTCCCACATCAGGGCAATTGTTCAGAACTCATACACATCTATATCATGTGTACACCTTGCCCCCCTACCCACTGTGGATTTTAATGATGTTTCATCCCATAATCCAGTACCAAAGTTTTTGTATACTGTAGAGAGCTAGTTTTTCATATCACAGCTTAAGCCTGGGAATCCATCTGGGACTTTAAGAGTTCATTCTTCAGCCTAGGCTGAAACTTCATAAGACCCTCTCCTATCAATGATGGAATTTTAGATGGATTGATCTTATGCAGGAGGTTTTGTTCATGTAGCTCCAGCCACTGTGAGCTATAGTAGGAATCTTAAAAGTTATTAATGAAACCAAACCCGAGGCCAGTTATTGGGGTGATTGCTGGAAGATCAGAGAAACAGAACAAGCCACAGTTTCCTCACCTTGCCAGTCCCTCAGCTGGTTTTGTTTCGTCAGACTGGAAGCTTCTGAGTCCTCCTCTCAATGGCTCTCAGCTGGACTGTGCTGCTCCAAAACCCAAATACTTCTCCAGCCAAATGCTTAACTAACTAAATGCTTAACTCCTTAGTTCCTGGCCCTCACGCCTTATATACCTTTCTCTTTCTGCCCTCACTCCCTGGGGTTAAAGGTTGGGTTTCTGGGATTAAAGGTGTGGGTCACCATGCTTAGCTGTTTCTAAAGTGGCCTTGAACTCACAGATCCACCTGGCTCTGCCTCCCAAGTGCTGGGATTAAAGGTGTGTACCACCACCACCCAACTTCTGCTATAGCTTACTCTTCCCATTTTCTAGCCACCAATTTTGGCTTTGTTCTAGTGGCTGTCTGTTCTCTGACCCCAGATATGTTTATTTCAGGGAACACACAATATTTTGGGGAACACAATACCACCACAGTGAGCTCATATGTGCTACAGCCCTGTCATACATGGCAAATCCTATTTCATTACAGACATTTACTACCTCTTATGATCTTTTTGTTCCTTCTGTGATGACACTTGACTATCATAAGGAAAAACAATACAATAAATGTGCTACTTAAAGTAGATCATTCCACAGTCTTTTATTCACTGCATACTAATAGGTTTGGGCTTCAGTATTAATAATACCCATCCACAGCAATGAGATGTTTTTAAGATGAATGCCTAGAGATATACTAATCTGTGGGCATAAAGATAAAAATTGAGGGCAGTTTCATGTTGTGTCCACTTAGCAGTATTAGGTTATCCTCTAGAGCCTACAACCTAGCCAGCCATGAGTTCTTGGCCTAGCTAACAGCATCACTCACTTGTTCCATCTTTGGAGTGGCCTTGAATCTAATTTTAAAGTGTTTGGTTACTCCCATAATATCCATGCCACTATTGTATCACTAGGTATAGCTTGCCAGGCCAGTCATTATTGTAGCTTGATCCCAGCTCACAGTCAGTAAGTCTGTTTATTTCTTTTCTCTCCAAGTATCATGCATAGAACTAACTTATGAAAGCTAGCTAATAGGGATGAAAATTCCAGGTTGGTGCCAGTTTGGTTTATCTATGACCTATGACTTAAGTACTTGATGTCTTCAGTAAAAGGGCCTTTCCATAAAGCCCTATAGGATAGTAAAATCAATGGCAATTGTCTGTGATGTTGGATAGGGGTGGTAGCCTACAGGACTCCACTAAAGAACAACCTGAAGGGAGTTAACACAGTATTCACCCTGGACTTTTGTTTTTGATAGCTCCTGGTGTCTTGGAGAGGCATTGGGCATTGTCCCTAAATTAAGGGTAGTTACATTTACATATACATACTATATTGTATAGAATATATAATATAGTAGAACACATAGTAATATATGTGTAAAACATGCAATATAGTAGAAATATGTATATTTTTATAATAGTAGGTTTCCATAAGGCTTTTTCAAAGTTCTTTAGAATTAATAATCCATTCTCATATTCCCTCGTCTACCTTGTAGCCTGATCATCCACCACACTTAACCTTTTCTGATTTATTATTTCCCATTCCCACTTCATACCACTTGCATTCTATCTCCCTTCACTTGAAATTCCCCATGGCTCCTTTCTAGTTCCTAATGTCTGAAGGCACTCCAATTTAAACACACACACACACACACACACACACACACACACACACACACACACATCTAAAGATTTAAAAATTCAATCATCCACATATGAGAGAGAATATACAGCATTTGTCTTTCTGAATCTGAGTTAACTCAGTTGAAAGGGTTATTTCCATTTCAATCCATTTACCTGGAAATTTCATAATTTCATTTTCCATTATAGCTGAATAATAGTCTTTGGATATATGTACTACATTTTTATTATCTATTTGCCAGTTGATGGACATGTGTGATACTTTTATTTCTTGGCTATTGTGAATAAAGCAGCAATAAACAAAGATTGGCAAGTATTTCTGTCGTAGGATATGGAGTGCTTTGGAATTATGCTCAGGGGTGGTATAGCTGGATCTATTAGTAAATCTATTTCTATCTTTTTGAAGAATTTTCATAGGATTTCTATGATGGATGCACAAGTCTGAACTTCCACCAACATCCATGCCTTCATTTATTGTCATTTGTAGTTTTGATCTTAGCCTTTCTGGCTAAGGTAAGATGAAATCTCAAAGTAGTTTTAATTTTCTTTTCCTTAGTGGCTAAATTTGTTGAACATTAAAAACAAACCATCAAAAATATTTCTTAGACATTTGTATTTGTTCTTTTAAGAATTCTCTGATTAATTACATGACCCACTTTTTAATTGGGTTGTTTGATTTCTTGGTCTTTATTTTATTTTAAGTTTTTTGTACAATATGGACACTAATTTGTATCACGTGTATAGCTGGTGAAGAGACTTGTTCCCCTTCTGTAGGTTTTTTCTTCACTGGAATGATTGTCTTTTTCTCTATAGAGAATCCTTTTAGCTTCATGGAGATTTTTGTCAATTGTTAGTATTAATGCCTTTGCTACCATTGTTCTGTTCAGAAAATCCTTTCCTGCACCTGTAAGTTCAAGCATACTTAGAAATTACTGGCTTCTGGGAGAAGGGGTGTCAGTTTCTACCAGAGATACATGTCCTCATGGCTCACCCACACTTCAGAAGACAGGACAGTCTTACACCCTGTACACACAGGTAGGAGCATGTTGCTATAGTGAGTTTTTTGTTTTTGTTTTTAGCAGATAAAGTTGGGATGGAAAAGTGGTGGGAGATAGGGGAGAAATTGTAGGGAAGGTAAAGAGGAAGAAGTTTGACCAAAAGACATGTATGAAATTCTCAAACAATAAAATCATGTTTTTAAAGAGTTCACGGTCTTGTGCCTGCTGTCTATACACGATTTCAGCACTTCCAGCAAGCCTGTTGAAGAATATATATTCTCATATACTGTGGTGTTCTGTTCTCTCTCTTTCTCTCTTGGGCCTCCGGGCTTTGTTAAGTTTCCATTGCCTTTCTGGGTATCTCTGTCATAGTATTGCTTGGGATTGGGATATAAGGAAAGAGAAAAGAAAGTGAAGAGGTATGGCATTCCTCTATAATAATTACAAGTTTGATCAGTTTCCTAAGTATTCACCCACAACCAGAAGTGTGCCCTTCCAAACATATAAATAGAAACATACATCTCTATTAACACACTCTGATATATCTAGAGATACTGTAGACACGGGTGTACTACATACTTGAGCTATATTTCTGCCCTCTGACCAGGTCTACTGGCCTTTTAATTGAGTTGAGCTGTGATGAATAACATCTTTATCCCCATGTAAGACCTTAACATAGGCCAGTCAGTGGTAGGTAGTCTCCTTCACTTTCTTACAGCACTGCACTGTGTTATGCTTGTCCCTTCAAAACCAAATATAGTTCCCAAGCACAAAGTCTTAATCTCACCAACTAACATCCTTAGCATTTACTATGTAGCTGAACAAATGGACCAGCCACAAAGGAAAAATCAACCTCTGTCTTTGCTGTTTCTACAAAGAATATAAAATAAAATAAAAAATAAAAAAATAAATCCATCTTCTTCAGTGGTCCAGTAGTTTTCAACTGACTGATGAAGATTATCTAAGGTGTAAGTAATTGTGTCAATTACGTATGCTATAGAAAACTAAACTATTGTGGCACAGTGATACCCAGGGAGACAATTAATGGTTTAAGTATTAAGGCAACTCCATGTAGTTAAAAGGGAGGTTTATTTTGTGGGGTAACTTACAAGTAAATGGATAGGTAACAGGGTCTGGAAAAGGTGAAGTGCAGTCCAGAGGTGTTTTATAGAGAACTCTGCTTGGTCTACCTCCAGCATCCAGGATCCAGAAACCAAGAGAGCTCGCCCATCCAGAATCTTGGGTCTTCAGAGGTCCTCTCTCAGCTCTGCCTTGTAGGCGTGACAGTTACCCAGTTACTGAAGTGTCAAAGGAGGTGGCATTTCCAGGTCAAAGCTGAAAAGGCTACCCACTACAGACAATGGAAACTTAGCAAAGCTCAAGTGCCAGAGAGAGAGAAAGGGAACTTTCTGTTCTAGCAACAAGTTGTGGACAGGTGCTGGTGGAAACAGAATTGTACAGAGTTGCTAAAGGCTTAGCACAGAAATGTTTTAGTGTCACTTCTGTATTTCATCAGCTTCAGTAGGTCAGAAACCCTGCAGACATGTGAAGATTCAGAAATCAGAAAATAGAACCTATTTCCTGATGGAAAATTATGAGAATAGATGCCAAGAATGGGAGCACTGTGGCTAGGCCTGTGTGTTGCACACAGTTATGGATCCATAGAAAATGTAACTTACATAGTAAGATTTACAAATGTATGAACACAAGAAAAAGAGCTAATTTCAAATTTTATGTAGATCAGTGATAGCATATGTATCTAAATACAATTATTTAGCAAATATTTCATGAGGTATTTGGGTGTGGAGCAGCAAGCATGTATAACTAATTGCAAGTTGCTAAATTATTTAAAAGCACTTTCAACTCCTTTATGCTGTTTTGACTGGTATGATGCCCCTTTCACGTTATCCCTGTAACTTGTCATTGACGGGACAGTTTCTGAAACACCAGGAATTAATGAATGACCTTTCTCCTATTGTGGCCTTATAATAAAGTTCTGAGTTCTGATTGGCCCTTTTGTCAGTTAGACTAACAGTGCTATGCCTCCCTTTCGGTTCTGTCTGCTTTTGCTTTCAACCAATAACCAATCTATGAAAAGCTGGGGGCACTTGGAAGAGAGTGTAAACTTCTACACCTGGCTTAACTATTAAGAGTGAATCAGACTTAAAATGAATCAAAGACTTCATCTGAATATCTTAAAATGCCCCTTGATAGTCTTATAAGGGGCTTTTGAATTCAGTATTCATCATAAATGCATTAAAGAGTAAATCAAAATTGGTTGTGATTATTTAAAAATGTTCAACCTGGTTTTTTCCAGCCAGTGGATATGGAAATAAAAGGATGTCTCTTTGGTCTTCTTCCAAGCCAGATCTGTATGAAGGGAACAATTAGGAACAAACCTTGGGCTGCTAAGTTGGAACACAGTTCATATAAGAATAGCTTGTTCTGGCTGTAACAATAGATAAAGGCAGTGGTTTATCTTTTCTCTGAAAAAGGGTATTAAGGAGACCAAGCCAATATTCACCATCTTTAAAACTACACCCATAAACATTCCAGTCCAGCCATTCCCTCCTTCTTCTCATTTACTTTTGAGTTATAAATAGGTAGATATAGTCCTTTCACAAGGTATAGAAGCATAAGGTGCTGGCGACTTGACAAGAATTCCATGTTGTGATCATATCAAATATGGAATGTTTAATACGACAAATTACCAAACAATACTACGTTGCCTAATTACTTCATACAGAAAAGAGCTACGTAGGTAAAGTTGGAAGTTAACATAAAATTTCCACAGTAAAGTCATGATTGAAACCCCTCTTTCCTTTTTCCATGCTGTGTCTTTGGATTCTATCAGCATTTGCTTTGGTTTTGTCTTCCCATAGCATTCCTTCAGAGGAAAATTTCTAGTTCTCCATTCATATTTTTCTCTTGCTGTCCACCATAGTCTAACATGAGGACTCCAACTGTTCTGCTATCACTATTTTACCTTTCTGACTTCCTTTGAAGTCTTTGTAACTGGTGTCTGTGGTAATGATCATATGCTAAAGGCTAATGGTAGAGGAATTATGGCTATGGGAATTCCAGGTCTCTTGGCTTTGGGTAGGTATGAAATGCATGGGAGCAGAATTGTGTGCATGGCATAATGGTGAGTAGCTGGAAAATCAACAGGAAGAAAAAGAGGCATGGGAAAGTGCCCCTACTCAGGAAAGGATCTAAGATGTGGTATCCTAGTTAGAAGTCCTAACCCCCACACATCTATTCCTTCATCTCTTTCCACCAGTTTAGGGTCTATAAACAGTGACTTCTTGGAAAGGTAATACATTTGTAAAAAGTTCCAGAAAATTTCAACCATTCTTTAGGAGATTCTAGGCAAACTCATCAAGTTACTTTGGAGTCTGCTTTAGAGGAAGTGGTGGTCTGATTTCAGGTATGTCTCAGGCTCACCATGAGGCAAAGAACTACACACAACTATGAAATACTGAGAGCAGGAGAAATATTCTTTCCTAGGGAAGAGGGTCCAATTTGGTTAATCAGTACCAAATGGTCAGTCATTAAATCCTACAATTATATAATATATACAGACTGATAATAATCATATACATGCAAATAACTATATAGGCTGAGGAGGTTGTGTTTATATATTTAAGAAGTACACAACACACTCATATATATATACATATATGAATTATATATACATATATATATGAGTGTGTGTGTATATATATATATATACACATATGTGTGTGTGTATATATATACACATACATAAATACATATATAAATTCAAGAATAAGGAGCCAAGAATATGAAAGATTGTAAGGGGGTTAACTGTGAGGGAATATGGGGAGGAAAGTGAAGGAGAAAATGATGTAATTATAATTTAATTTCAAAACATTTTCAAAAATTATATAAAAGTAAAAAAATGGACACATATCTCCCTGATTATATGCCTACAAACAGGTATTTTTGCCTATATTTACTGCCTGATTGCTTAGTATCTGTCCTTGAACAAGGAATTATCTGCACAAAATGTTGGTGTTCCCAAATGTGCTTATCATTGTCTCCTAAGAGTAGGAGTGCATGTGTCTCTGAGTGGGTGACTCTTTTGCTTTCTCTTGGGTCTCTTCTGCCTAATGGCTTGCCTTGTCCATCCTTGATATGAGGGATTTTGTCTTTCATTACTGTATCTTGCTTTCTCCTGTTTGGCTGTTCTCTCTTGGAGTCCTGCTCTTTTCTGAAGAGGAAATGGAGGGGGAGTGAATCTGGGGGAGAGGGGAGATGGGGGAATGGGAAGAGTGGATGGAGGGGAAACTGCGGTTGGTAGGTTGGTATATATTATATGAGAGAAGAATCTGTTTTCAATAAAATAAATAAATAAGTAAAATCTTAATGTTGCTAAAATTATTTTGTTAATAAAATAATTAAGCTTAATATGCTAAAAATATAATTGCTAAAAATAATAACTAACCTATAGATACACATCTTAGAAATGGTATCAATTGCCCGGATAAACATTTCCTGTGTGCTTATCAAAGCCCTATATGTCTTTGTCAGTTATTGCATGGTTTCTTCAGTTAAGTAATTAGCCCTAAATGCTATTTATCCACAAAGGAGGAATATACTCCTTAAAATCCAGTCACACTGTGTGATAAGTAATGACTGCAGAAATTCTAATTTATGAGGTGAAGAAAGAGGTCAGATAGATCAGTGAGGAGATGCACGGACTCCCTAATTGCCTGAAAGGAAGTCTAAAAGACACAAAAATCAGATTTAAACAAAGCCCAACGAAGGTTAAATAAAACATGGATTGTTACGCCATCTCGCCTAAAGGCGGCTCTTTCTCACTTTCAGTTATAAAGATGTGCTGGCACCCTGCAGAAGAGTGTCTTAAGTCATGCATGGCTGTGCATAGTAGCACTTAAGAGACCACATTGCCACTCGGGCACTAAATCATAGCATCTGAGAGCCAGGAGGAACTTCAGAAATCATCTATTATAACTTCCTCATTTTACAGATGAGGAAACTGGGCCCCAAAGAGGTTAAACAACTTGCCCACATCAGTCATAATGACTCTGGGCAGAGAAGCAATCAGCCACATCATCAACTCAGTGCCCTGAGGGCTGCCTGCTCCATCACAATATCTTAAGAATTAAAATCATTTTCATCAGATTTCAGAAGCTGAGGCACAGGCACAGAGTCCATCATTACCCCCACCACCCCCACTACCCCCACCACTCCCCCCACCACCACCACCTCCACCACCACCACCACCACCATCACCTCTTTGAATGTTTCTCTCTCTTGCCTTAAAGGGATCACACCATATTATCATTTTACCTTTCGTCTGGTAAAACTCAGAGTTAATCTTTCACTTCAAGCTGATTTAACTAACTTCAAAACAGTGAAGTTAGTTAACAATCAATATCAGACACTGAATTTGGGGCATAAGCTTCAGAACACATACCTGTCTCTTTTTACCTTGTGAGTTCTTCTCATTTGACCACTATTTTTATACAAACGAGGCAAGTATTTCAAAAGTTCATCTTACTATGACAATATGAAGCAGCTAGTATGAGCTCTATCATTTTTCCACACTTTATAAAAATGTTTCATCTACAGCACATATTTCTACTTTCTGAGAGTTTTAAGGCTTGAATTCCTCTACTGTGCTTGAGATTGCAAGTGTACCTAGCTAGGAAGTTAGTTATCTATCTGGGAAAATGGACTGGAGAGATAGACCAGTGAAGAATAGTGCCCTAGAGAATGTTCTGGAAATTCATTTTCTTACTTGGATTATATTTCCACACCCTGGGAGGTTCTGATAAATCTTTCTGGAATCACTCTGTCTCTAGCATATGGCTTGGGGGTGGGTCCCCCTGTGTTTTGACATAGCTTCCATGTGGCCTTCAATATTAATCCAAAGTATAGAGTACAGTTCACAGACTGGAAATGGAGGCTGTGACCCGGATTAAACATCACCTTCTGGACATGCTGAAACTCTTGAATCTGAAGGAGTAGAACATTCATGGTGACATGGTTTTCTTAGTGTCATCTCTGAAAACTAAGCATTTCCCACTGCTGCATCCCTGTGGCCTCCTGGGAAAAGGCTATGAGAAAGAAGCCTAGAACTCATTACTGGATACTATCCTAAAGCAGTTAAGAAATTTTGATATAAAAACTAATTTCACTATGTGTGTTTATATTCGACTTTAAAAATCCAAGCTTCTTTAGTGGTGGGCTGGGATTTCATACACACAGATATTTTGCAAATACTAAGGAAAGGTACTGTGCTTATGAAGGGCTAAAGGGTGGCTGTGAGAAAAAGAGCACCCTGCCTTTTGCTAAAACTTACTGGTTTGGGCTTCTGCATGTACTTCCTGGAAATGTGAGTGTCAGTGTTTGCGTCTATGTATTTGTACAAATATAAATTAAAATGTGTGTAGGTCTCTATTTAATTGAGGAAAGATCTCTGTGTTTATTTAACATACAATTGTGTTCAAATGTGAGTAAGTGTAGTGATGTGCCTGGTTTGGAAATATACTTGGAAATATATGAATGATGATTCCAGGATGTATGCTAAAACACATTAACACCTGATTATAAATAAGGGCAAGGGCATCCTCTAGCCTCTGTTCTTTTCCCTTTTTAAAATGATGTTTTCACGAAATGACATAGTCTTTTTTTGCAGAAATTATGCCACTTCCCTATGATAAAATTATTTGATCTTTCTAAAATCTAAAAGACACAAAAATTATAAGATGTTTGGATTAAGATATTTATTCTTATATTTCTCATCTTATTTATGTTTTATCCTTTTAAAATTTTTAGGCTTGTAATTTTTACATAAATTATTGCCTCTGCCCAAATTCTGCTTCTGTTCTTCCCACACTGTTATTGTAGGCTTCTTTTCAATAATGTCACAGCAAGACACAGCAGTTTGGAACACTTCATTGGCTCAGAAATTGTAGCTGAAAAATTGTTTCTGACCTTCATAGACTATGAAAGACAAATAGCATATCAGGGCATGAAAATATTACATTGTATCAGTGACAAAAGTCACATATAAGAGGGGCATTATTCCAAAGATACTGAGCAGAGTCTATAAAAAATGGGTTTCTACTCTAGATCAAATATAACAGCCTTCATATACTGAGCACATCTTGTGTGGTCCATGTGCATTTTATATCAGATGTCATTTCAAAATAATCTAATGGAGCCATTCTCTTTTCTTCTTTTATACAGTAGAATTAAATGAACCTATAAAAAAAAGCCCCCCAAACACCATAGTGAGTGATAAGCTGTCTTTACTTTTTTGTGCGCTGACCTTGTGTCTCTACTCATCATCCTCACTATGACTCACCCTTTAGAGTCTCTCTTACTCAAAATGCTTGGACCACAATCTGTCTGGATTCACATATTTTTCAGATTTTGAAATAATATGCATAGACATACTGAAATATTTCAGAGATGATTGTCATGTCTAAGCAGGTGATTCACTGGTGTTTCATATAAACCTTAGTCAAAAGTTAATATTGTATATTCATTTAATAATTTTGTGCTTCATGAAAGAGGGTTTTATATATGGAATTTTTACTTGTGTGACATTGGCACTAAAATTTGGATTTTGTATCATTTCAGATTTTGGATTTTCAGTTTAGGTATTCTCAACTATCATAAGAAACAAACAAAAAGTTTGCTATAACAATGTAAAATATTGATTCTAAAACAAAATGAATGAAACAATTTAGTTTAATTCATTCTGTCAGCAGGTGTCAAGAGATCAATCTGTTAGCCTCACAGCTAACACAGCACTAGTCACAGAGCAGAGACCAGAACATTAACCTTTCCTAAGTGTTCAATACCATGCCCCACCATCCAAATTAGTGGTCTTTTATGTATGTAAAGCTCATAGGCTGTGCATGGCTGCAGCAAGGATTATGAGCAGAATGGTTTAGAAACAACAGAAGTTTAATTCTCATAGTCCCACAGGCCAAGAAGCGCATGGACAAGGCACTAGCCCCTTGGTTTTTGCCCTGATATTCAGAGATGCTGGTTCTTGTCACCTCTTCCCATGGTGATATGAGGAGTAATTTCTATGAGAACACTTAGATAATGTCACTCATGTCTCAAAGGACCCATATTACAGTGCAGTCACTTAAGCTGTGTATCAACCCAGAAACAGGGAATACAAACATTCAGACCCTGACAACTCCTGATCTCCACAGGCTATCTTAACCTGATAACGCTACTGTTCATTACCAATAAATTATATTTTAAGCTAAATTAAAATAACATTTTTATCCCAATTCCTTCCTAGTGAGACCAATTCAGACCACTGGTTAATTTATGAGTGGGTTGGGAGAGACAGGTGGATGGGGACAGACTAAGAAGTCACATGCTCCCCAGAACTGGAGGGAGCCTAAGAAATGTGAGAGTCGAAAGAACAGAGAAGCGGAGTTGGCGCTTTGACTTTGAACCCTCTACTAAACCTCCATTTCTTATCATTATGCCCTTTAATGTATTTGAAATCACTTCTTCCATGTGAAGGAACTAATATAAAACTTGTGGCAATAGATTTGGTGTATTTCCCTGAACACTGCATGTGAAGTACTTAGCTCATCATATAACTATGTAGTTCATGAGACAAATCTTGAGGTTTTCAGGATATGCTCTAAGTTATTTCCGTACTGTGGTATTTTTATAAAAATATATATTATTATATACTCATTGATTAATGTATATCATTGTATATACACATTGGCTAATGTATATCATTATATATACCCATTGATCAGAAGTGATCATTCTTCAAGCCATGGTCATATTGCAGATTCTTCACCTTTATGAAAGGTAACACTTCTTAGTTCTGTCAATTTCCCACCTCTGTTTTTCCTAAGAGCCATATTTGTCCTGACTGGGCCAGTCAGGAAAACTCTAACTACAAATGGCACCCAACATGTTGGCAAGAATTTCCACCTAAAACCCGAGAAAAAAGATTCTAAAATGGAGCTAAAAACAGCTTCCTAGTTGTCTCTCTCAAGTTAGCAGCAGCCTGCTGGTTTGAACTTCTGTGGCAGGTTTCTGGCGTGTGCCTCTGACCTGCCGTGTGGTGGGAATGAGGAGTCTACAAGCAGCACTTTGCTCTGATGCATGGTGGATTTAGCCTTTGCGAGTTTAAAAAAAAAAAAAAAGGGTTTCTGGGCTATGTGCTGCCTTGATAGAACTGCTTCTGATAGTTGATGGTACACATGGCTCCAGACCCAGAGCTGGCGGTAAACTGTACCACCGCCATGTTGGGAAGCTGAGGTGGGTGGAGCCAGCAGCCTCAGTGGCGTTTCAGTCTTACAAAGATGGATATTACACAGAGAATCTGGTTTGTCTTGTCTTTGGGATTTTTAACTGCAGAAAAGATTTGATCGTAAAAGCTGTTGAGTTAAACAATTATGTAAATTTTAAAGGTACCTTGACTTCAAAATTTGGATATAAGGATATGTTGCTTTGGAAAAGAGTCTCTGTTTTTGTTTCCACAGAAAGCCAGAGGCTGTGGATTTGTTCCAGATTAAGATACATCAGGTTTAATCAGCCAAGACCACCTGAAAGGTCTCTGATAACGCCATGGCCCAGATGATCCAACATCCAGAATGGTTTCAAGGCAACTGGCTCAGAGGTTCACCCTCACGGACTACTCCATAATCCTAAAATTTTCTTTGTGTCCCCAATAAGATACAGCGTCCCCCTCCAGCAAGAAGTAGTAAGAAAACTACCTCCAAATTCCCAGCTGGCTTTGGAGATGGAATTGGCTCACTCCTTCTCTAAACCCAAGCACATTGTTAAAAGAAAAGGTTAAGAGCTTCTTGTGTCCCAAATCAGAAGAGCCCTCTGGTGTGGGACAGAGAAAAACCACTATTTTATTTAAAACAGGTTGATTATAAATGCAATCTCTTTCTAAAGATAAAAAGGGGATATGATATAGATATGATAGGATGAAAGAGTAGATTAATGAACTTACTTCTAAAAGAGCAACAACTCATTTAAAATGTTTTACATTGGTATAGATTTTAGTAAATTGATACAAACTTAAAGTTAATTTTGTTATACTGTGTGTATATTTCTACTCGTGTTTAAGGTATTATGTTTGTATAGCTCATTTTAAATTGAAATGGATAATTAAAAATAGATTAATAATTAGTCATCTATGATAATCATACTCGTAGCCATGTTAGTTAAGTCTTCTAGATATACATAGAGATATTTCAGATAGATAGGTAATCTTTAAATACTTCAAAAACCTACAGAATATGGCATTTAAAATACTTTTAAAATTTAGACTTTCTGGACAGTGAGACATGTCTGCTCCTGGCAGCACCGATTTACTTCAGAGAAAGGATGGGCATTGAAGACACTTCATATCTTATCTTCACCTTGGCAAAAATAGCCATTTGGACAAGAAACTATTCTTGCTTGAACTGCTTGATCGACTGTACATGCAGGACCCATAGAAAGGTGACCACTAAACTTTGCTTGACAAAATGGTCCTTTAGGTTCCTGCTTCACAGAGGAAACTGCCAGACATTCTACAGTGACTGAGAAACTCTAGCCCTGTGGGCTGAAGACAAATGTCTCAACTTTACAAAGGAACATTGGGTGACTGTCCAGGCTGCCAGCTGTCTCTGTCTACCCTGCAAAACTCCCGAAAAATGCTCACATCCTTCTCCCGGTTCTCAGGTAATATTTGGTACTTCTGAGGTCTTTGATGTGGCTGAAGGCTAGATAGTTATAATTTCCTCAGTTATGATAAAAGATAAGTTAGATATAAAACCTTAGACTCACAAATATAAGATAGATAGGATATCTTCTTTAATATTGTAACTGCAATTCTTGCTTGATAATTGTTTTGTTATATGTAATTGTACTATGTAGAAGTTAAAACCTTCCTTAAAAAAAAAAAGAAAAGGGGAAGTGCTGTGGATATGGCTCTGTGTAAATAAAGTTCTGATTGGCCAGTGGCCAGGCAGGAAGTATAGGCGGGACAAGAGAGAAGAGAATTCTGGGAAGTAGAAGGTTGGGGAGAGACACCGCCAGCTGCCGCCATGAAAAGCAACATGTAAAGACACTGGTAAGCCACGAGCCATGTGGCAAAGTATAGACTAACAGAAACGGGTTAGTTTAAGACAGAAGAAATAGATAACAAGAAGCCTGCCACAGCCATACAGTTTCTAAACAATGTATGTTTCTGTGTGCTTTCTTGGTTGGGTCTGAGCGACTGTGGGATTGGCGGGTAAGAGAGATTTGTCCTGACTGGGCCAGGCAGGAAAACACTAACTACAATAAATGAAAAGTCTTAACATCTTATATAAAACGTCCCTAAAGTAGTAACATGTATGATTCAGGACCTGCAAATTCATTGTCAGAAGTTAGTTCTTCTAAAGAAAAGAAATCAGAGGTCCCCTGATTACTATGCTGTTAGCTAACCATAGATTACAGAAGCCAAATTATTTTGGTCTACTCAAAATTTGTGAGTGTGTGTGTGTGTGTGTGTGTGTGTGTGTGTGTGTGTGTGTGTTCTGTTCCTTGGAAGACTTGGTGGCCACTGAATCCCTAAAGCATTAAAGAATCAAAGAATCAAATGGTTCTGTGTAAGTGGATCATTCTATTTTCTGTTGCATGTCTCTCTTCCTTGATATGCCTCAGAGAGAAGAGTGATATTATTTGTCTAACAACTTTCTTGAGATGTAATTCACACATAATCCAACTAGCTAGTATATAATTCAGTGGCTTTTAATGTTTGCTATTTTTTGACATAATGCTGCAATCCATTTTAGAGTATTTCATGTAGCCAAAGAAGTAGCCCTGCATTTTTCAGCTTTTGTTTCTCAATTCTTCTTAAAGTAATATATTTTCTATTTCTCTGGTTTCATATGTGTGGGATCATAAGTATCTAGTTCTTTGTTATTGGCTTCTTCACCTTAGTACAATGTCTATATGAGTTACCCAGTCATGGCACTCATCAGTATTTCATTTACTTTATTTGAGCCTATTATTCCACTGTATGGGTATATCATTTTCTTTAGAGATTTGACAACTGATGGACATTGAGTTGTTCCCACTTTCAGTTGTAAAAAATATGCTGTTATAAACATTACTGTGTGAATTTTTATGCAAAACTATCATTTTTCTATTATACTATTAAAGATAGTAGATACTGCTTATTGACTTATCTATAGCATACCTCACGGATGACTGTCCCACAGTACTGAGGACTGTGGCATTGGCTTGTGCGTAATCTCTGTATTGTACAACTCAAGGAAGCAACCTGTCTCTTGAAAATATAATGAGCTGACTTTGATGTAATCACTTAATTCTATACTTAATGTACTAACACAAGTTGGCCCGCTTTTTAGATAATAATAGGTATGAGGAGCAGAGCCAGGTGTGCTAACAAAAAACAATTTCAAAACCTCTTTAAAACTCACTCTGGGAATTTCTCTTCCTTTTCCTCAGTATCTCAGTTTTCTTGAATAATTCTTAATAAAGCTTGCTTCCACTTTTCATACTCCCATGATCTCTAGTGTGAGCCAAGTCACTCAGAGTCAGTGTCCAAAGTAGATCTCTGATGACTGCAAGTGTCTGGCATCTTAGTTCCTCAGCTCATACTGGGCCATCAAAAGTCCCCCTGCTTTCAAAAATCATACAATAAATTCGATTTCAAGCAAAGACCAACATATTTATGGTCCTATAAAATCTGTAGACTTGGAACCTGGATTTGGGTCCATTACTTCTCATTTTAAATTGGTGTGTGTGTGTGTGTGTGTGTGTGTGTGTGTGTGTGTGTGTGTGTGTTTTCCCATGAGGCATTTCCAAAACGTCCACCTGTAAATGACTGTCACTGGCATCACAACGTCTTCTGCTCACAGTTCTGTACTTGATTTACTTTGGCAAAAGAATGGTGACCTTCTCATGGGAAAACCCCACAATACAAAGCACAAAATACACTAAAGATAAGGTTGGGCATCACACATCAGATCCTCTCTCAGTGTCCATGAGGGGAAGTTTAGATTAGAATCAAATGCACTGCCTCATTTTGTTCCATTTCTTTGTTTCTCTTTGTGATTTTTAAATATGTTAGAGTTATAAATTTCCTCCTTAGTAGAAAGGTTCTTTATGCTATTATATTTGTAGAGTCCATAGGAGCTGACAGATCATGCTGGGATGTTTCAGAGTGGCCCAATAATTGTGTTGTTTCCCACAAGCTCTTATCTTCCAAATAGCTACACTCCTCTTCTTTTTTTTCCAAATGGCAATAGGAAATGAAAATCCATGCACGTATGGAAGTAGAATCTATTTTGATCCAGATTTTCTTGTGTTGACATAAACAAAAACTAAAGCTAGTGTGCATCATCAGAATGTGCGGGTTTAAGCTGTGCATAATGGTACCATTTACATTTTAAGATAAAATCTCACAGCTGTTGGATAGACACTGAAGCTAGCAAACAGTGAACATGAACTGTTACGGTCTCCTATTATGAAGCTTATATTCATTACCTCAATTGAATCACCTGGAGCACTAGTAATTAGGTAGCCATTGTAACTGCCACCTAAAAACTGAATAAAAAATGCAACTTGGAGAAGTCAATTTTTCCTAAGGTCAGAGAACATAACAGAGTTAGGCTTCAGATTTGTCTGCCCTAGAACCTCTTCTCATCACACTCTGTTGATGCTGTCTTGAAACTCAAACAAGAAAGAGTGAGAAGCATGAGTAAACAATTTTTGAGTGTAAGAATTGACTCTAAAAGCAAAATCTCCAAGATCCTTGAAGTTGTTCTAGGAGATGTGTATTTCCTCCACATGGATGATAATTGATGTATTTTCCCCCAAAGAATCAACTAAACACCAATTGAAATTAGAATATTATAAGCTAACATCTGTTGCAAAATTAGTTTCTAAAGAACCCCTAAAATAGCTTGTTATGTTTCCAAAGCAGATTGTATCTTAAATATTGTTTGCTCCAGGACTGCAACTAAAAAATATCCCTGAGATATGCTATTGGGTAAAATGAAAGTCAGCATCATTTTTACTATTACAATGGAATGCGAGTTTTTAAGGTCAGGAGTGCACATTTCTTACATACACATTCGACTGCCCAACAGCAAGGGTCTGCTTGCTGTTTGATTGCAAATCTACAGAGTCAGAAACCAATAGTTTTAAATTTACACATTCATGAACATGTATGCGTTTAAATATGTTTTGTAAGTAATGATATACTTCAAGATAGTAAATTAAAAATCAAATTTTATTAACTCTCCTTGCTATATTGCATTCTGTAATTTCAAATTAAACATACATACATGGGGTTGAGAGATACACACACTTTTTCTTATTAAACAACAACAACAAAAAAATGGCCTAAGCTGCTACTATGAAGGACCTCAACCCTTCCATAAGTTGAGAAACCACCAGGGACAGAAACTGACCAGAATAAAGAATTGGAGAATAAAGAGAGTTTAAGGGGTTAAATTTCTTAGAGTCTTAAATTATAAGATCAGGAAGGTTAAATATTTGGACCTTAATTCTCCCTTAAAAGTTAATAATGGACAATGTCCATATTATGTAAAAGTTGGGATATTTTACAAGCATATTCTTAGAAGTTTCTACAGTCACTTAGGTTTATTAGGCTCTCTAGTTAGCTATATTCAATAGAATGACAGGAATAATTTGAAGTGGGAACTATATTTGTGATAAGACGTCAGCTATGAAATACAGTGAATATTTCAGTTAATTTAATCATTGAACCACCCAGACTCATTTCAGAATTCTGAGTTTGGAGGGGGAGGGCAGGAGCTAACCTTACTGCATTAGTCACAGGGACACTTGCAAAGAAGCAATGCTGTTTGTTAAGAAAAGTGGCTTCCAGGGGTGAGAATCAATCTCCTTCTTTGAGGGACACTTCTGCATTAATCTATGTGTTAAACTCAATGGGTTGTAGGCAGAAGACACTGTAGGCTATAGGAAGTGGTAAGATCTAAACATACTGTAATCATTGGACTGTCAACTTGACTATATTTAGAGTTGGCCTGGAGACATACCACTGCATTTGCCTGTAAGAGTGTTTCCATAAAGATTTAACTGCTTTTAGAATATCCACTCTTAATTTGGGTGGCACATTTTAAAGCCTTAAGTCCAGATTTGAAAGGTTCCCCTTCACACACACACACACACACACACACACACACACACACACACACACACACACACACACAGAGTGTACATCTGCCTTCTCTTATTTCCCAGAGTCCCTCAATTCCTGTTGTCTGATGATATCAGTTGCCAGCTTCTTCAGCCTTCTTCCAACATGAAGTCAATACCAGCCACGATCAGGGAAAGTTCAAGGTTTGTAGTGCCAGATTGTGGGCGCTGAGATGTCTGGCCCCTTGCACCAATCAGCTACTGGGTTTTATTCCTCTCTAGTATGCAGACAATCATTGTTACTGGGAAATACATCAACCCAATAACTCCTCTTTTGTTCACACACACACACACACACACACACACACACACACACACACACACATACACACTGAGACAGAGACAGAGACGAGACAGAGACAGAGGCAGAAAGAGAGATACACTTGCAGGTGCATACATACACACATTCTTTAAGTCCTGTTTCCCCCACAAAAAAACATTGCCCAACACAACCACTTATTGTCAGTGTGACCATGGATCAATTACATACATTTTGTAGGCCTCCAATTATTTGTCTTTAAAACGAAGATAACAGGTAGAGCTTTGTAAAAAGTAGACATTCTTTAAACTTTCTTTTTATTTAGTCTTTGTGTCTTTCACATCATGTCTCCACATTATGTCTCCCAATCTCACCCATCCCCACCTCAAAGAAAACAAAATAAAATCTAAGAGAAGAAAGGGAGAAAGAGGATTGGGCAGAAAGGAAGAGCCTCATGTCATGGAAGCTGCAGTGCGATACAGTGAGTCATACTGTAAATCCCTTTACATGATTTTTACATGCAGGTGTTCATCCCAAACAATCATTGATCTTGTTTGAGGCCCCTGGTCTGTTCTATGCCATGGATACTGGGCCCTCACTGGGACTCTTCCTGGACATCCTGCTGCTGCCCTGGGTCTTAGAATTCTTGCAGCCCTGGGTCAGCAGGAGAGATACTTCCCTCCTCTTCCCCATGCTCCAGCAGATCATAGATGGGGTGGATGATGGGGTGGGCCAACACATAACCCTGGTTCTGTGCCTGGGTAGTTGCAGGGTCGGTCAGCCCACCACTTCTCCCCTGTCTTTGCAACAGGGCAAGCACTCCAGCATTACCCCGACTAGCTCTACTCTTGCAGCGATGAGCAAGGGGCAGGGCCAGTTCTGCTGTTTTCATATCCCCAGAGTCGGTTCTCCCACACCTACACCTTAGGGCCAGCTCTACTGTGTTGCCCAGGCATGGCTGACAAAAGGGCTACTCTGCTGAGTCCTGCAGCTGGTGAGGGGCTGAGACAGTTCTGCTTTTATGAACTCAGGGGCAGCTCTCCCACCTGCATCAGGCATTGATGGGCAGGGATTGGGGCTTGGATTGGGGGGGTCTCTCCCTTGCCCATGCCACCACATAACAGATGAGTAGTGGGGACAGCTCTCCCATGCTCACAACTTTGGGACTGGCTCACCCATACCTCTGCTATCAGGGTCAGATCTGCTTTAATAAATGCAAAAGTTATTACACTAGAATGTCACAGGATAAACACTGTAAATTACTCCCGTTTGAAGGGTCTTACCTTTATGTCTGTGCTGTGGCGTTTTAGGGGATTTCCAGACAGTGGACTTGCTTGGAAGTACTCTCTCTGACAGAGAAGCTTAGAGAAGGCATTACATGCTGACAACTCAGCCAGCACTTTCCATACTACCTCCCCCAAGAACACTGTGCCTTTCTATACAAAGATCCTATCTCAGTTTATTTATTTATTTTGTGTGTATTATGTTCTGCTTGTATGTATGTATGTGCACTGTGTGTATACAGTGCCCAAGGAGGCCAGAAGAGGACATTAAATCTTCTGGAATTGGAGTTAAGAACTATTCTAGCTGCCGTGTGGGTTCTGGGAACCAGATCTAGGTCCTCTGCAAGAGCGGCAAGTGCTCTTAATCAGTGAGGTGTCTCTCCAGTCCCCTAGCTCACTTCTTATGCAGCTGGTTTATGTCAGGAAAATGTAGTCCTGGGAGGAAAATTCAACTACAGGTAATGGCTAGCCGTACACCAAGCCACATTCTCCAGCTCTGTTTTTACGGTGGTAGTTAATGTACTTCCATCATGTCTGTGTTTGATATTTGTGTGTCTGAACTGACTTTGTCCTTGTTGGTGGGAAGGAATACAAGTCAGCACTTCAATTTTAAGATAACATACAGCTGCTCCTTGTTTTCCAATAGGATTAGGTTTCAGTCAACATTGCAAGCTGAAAATACTGTAAGTCAATAATACAGTTACTACGCCTGCTCTGCTTGAATACCATAACTTAGCAACACTGTGCTCCCTGTAAAGTGCCAATCATTTACCACCATGATTGCATAGTTAGAAGGAATCAGGGTCTACAAACCCTGGCATTGTAAGAAAGTACCTGACCACATACTGCTAGTACAAAGAGAGATAAAACCAAAAATTCTAAGGTTTCTACTGAATGTATATAACTTTCCCACCATCTTAAAACTGAAAGTGTAAATCAAGGCATCATAAACCAGGAGCTGTCTATGCATATTTGTGATTCTATTTGAATCTTTTTTTTTAGTTCATGAAAGATAGCCTAAGATGTTTATTTTATATAAACATCAACATTTATATAGAGATACTAAAGTATGAGAAAACAATCGACTATAATGAAAATGTAGATCCCCACAGTATTAAGATATAACTGTGAACGTAGTAGTATCTAAGTTGAGTACCAAATTATCAATTTATTTTATTTTAAATGATTTTGTAAAAGATCTATTTATTTATCTAATGCACGTGTGTGTGTGTGTGTGTGTGTGTGTGTGTGTGTGTGTGTGTGTGTGTACCTATGGTGACCAAAAGGCATTGCATCTCCTAGAACTGGAGTTACAGGCTATTATCGTGAGCTCCCTACTGTGGGTGCTGGGAGCTGAGTCCAACTCCTCTGAAAGAGCAGCACATGCTTTTAACTGCTGAGACATCTCTCAAGCCTCTCATGCCAGTGTGTTATTGTGACTTTGTAAAAGAGGACTAGGGAGAACAAAGATACTAAGCAATTGAAACAATGAAAAAGAAAGATTGCTGGAGGTTGACATGCTGATAGACCATTGTTCTAGATGTTGTTTAGAAACACTGTTACCAACAAATCCCGGGAAATACAGTGGGTCTATCCCTGAACATGGTACACAGGCCACACTTCAAAGATGGTAGTAAGGATTTGCCCACACATATTATCAGTTCTTATAGCAAATACTCTGTTGGTACTCATATGCCAGAGTTTTATTTTAAAAGTTTCCTGACCCACAATCCATTTATTACAGTTTTATAAGCCCCATTAAAAGCTCAGAAATGTACTCAAATATAGACATAGTGTTTACTATCTGGATAAACAGAACATATTATAGCAAAGGCTATAAAATATGGGTGGGGATGGTTCAGTCAACAAAGCAAGTGTAAAGAGCTGAGGTTAGATCTGCAGAAGCCACTCAAGAAGCCTGGCACATCATATGCCTGCAACTCAGCAGTGAGAGTCAGACACAGGTGGATTCCCAGAGCACTGGGCAGATGCCTAGCACAATTAATAATTTCCCATCTCAGGGTGGGAAAAGGGGAAAACAATTAAGGAAGACACTGGATAGTGATCTGTGACCTCAACTTGCTCATAAACACATGGGCATATACACCTACTCACTCATGCAAACCACACAAACATGTAACACCCATGCCAAATTGCAGAATGAAATAGTGGTAGCAAAATGGTGCTTAGCCTGTGGCAAAATTGTCATCTTGTAGTTTTCCCCAAATTTAGTTTCCTTCCTACAAGTTCAGGCCTAATTATATCAAGGGCAATACATAATGTACAAGCAGTCTAGATCAGTGGTTTTCGGCCTTCCTAGTGCTTTGATCCCTTAATATAGTTCCTCATGTCATGGTGAGCCCCAACTATAAAATTATATTTGTTGCTGCTTCATAACTGTAATGCTGCTACTGTTATGAACTGTAATGTAAATATATGACATGCAGATGGTCTTAGGTGAAAGAAAGAGTCGTTAGACAACAAAGGGCCGTGACCACAGATTGAGAACCACTATTTTAGAAGAAGGAGGTAGGTATACATGATGCTAACAGAATGTTCTGAATGACAGGTGGGGAAGGCTTACAACACACATGTGCACCTACCTGCCTTCAATCTCATAAAGACAGTTATTTGGTTTTTAAGTGGAATTTTGCCTCTACTGTGACCAAAAAGCAAGCTGGCGAGGAAAGGGTTTATTTGGCTTACACCTTCATATCACTTCTCATCATTAAAGGGAGTCAGAATAGGAACTAAAACAGGGAAGAAAGCTGGAGGCAGGAGCTGATGCAGAGGTTTGGAGGGGTGCTGCTGACATGCTTGTTCCCCATGGTTTGCTCACATCCTGTTTTCTTATAGAACTCAGGACCACCAGCCCAAGACATAGTACCATTCACAATAGTCCAGGCCCTCCCACTTCAATCACTAATTAAGAAAATGTAGGTTTGCCTACAGCTGGATCTTATGGAGGTGTTTTCTTATTGAGGTTCCCTCCTTTCAGATGACTTTAGCTTGTGTCAAGTTGACATAAAACTAGCCAGCACAAAATCCCAGTGGAGACAAGAAAATATTTCTTTTATAGCATAAATTGTGGATCATTCTCTCTGGCTTTACATATTATCAAAACTAGATGGGAAATCCTCTAACTAAACTCAAGTTAGTGTGACAATAGTCACACCAGGTTGTATGAGAAGAAAATTTGGGGATGAAGAAATAATATAAATGAAACTTGAGAAATGTGTTTATTAGCGTTGCCTCCAAACTCATGCATCTGTTTTCCCATGTCAAACAGATTAACAATGATGCTGGAAGCATTCTGGTCTTTAAGTGGATGTCTAATTCACTGGTCATTCACCACTGCATAATACTCATTTCCATTCTTTGTTATTGAATGTGTAGCTTTTCTATACTATGGTCTTGTTTTTACATCCTTCCCAACAATGAGTAATTATACCTTTATATTTTGTCAAACTCCAAACAGCTCTCTGTGACATACAACAAAAAATGGAATTCACGACTGAAATAAAATTAATATAGAAACTAGGTTACTTTTCTTGACCCAAATTCGGTATACAGATTGGACAAGTGGACAAAAGTATCAGCTCCAGATCCAATTTCTCTTCCATTAGTTTAAAGCACTCATCAGCATGATCATTGTATCAATATCTGAGGCAGAAATAGAGAGGAGAGAAAGAGAGCACTACAATATCCTGTGGGGTTAGAAGACAACTTTTGAAGTTTCTTCTCTTGGTAATATCTGGGGACTGAACTCAAGTCTTGGGCTTGCATAGTACCTTCTCCTTGCTGAGCTATCTCACTAGCCTTTCCTTATCTTTTGGAACAATCAAATTAAAGGTGATGGACACAAGGAGACAATAGTATAAGTGGAAAGAAATATGGCAGTTTCTTCATTCCTCTCAATTTACTGATGAGGCAACCAGACTTTGCTGATTTTTAAAATTTGTTTCAGGTTGGTATATTAGGCATAACAATGATTTGCTTGCTAGGTCATTGATCTCCTGTCAAAAAAAACTTCCCTCTACAAGTTGGCAACAATAAAACGAGTCCCAGTTGTTTTAAAAGGCTATGCATCATCATGAGTCTAGTAGAGTATCGAAACATATCTCCAAATAGATGTCATCTCTTGAGAAATAACCTCTGCCAAAGAAGACTTATAATTTCCAAGCTTCTGAGATAATTGCCTTGTGCATCTCCCAGACATCTCAAACTGTGTCTATTGAGCTAAAACAAATCGAATTGAAATTCAATTGGAGTGGTCTGTGGGATGACTTCAGTGACGGCACAGGTTCAGTCTGTCTAATCAGCAAGATGAATTGCAGCAACTTATGTAATTTGCCATGGAAATGAGTTTTGTTGTAGAGGTGATCCTGACCAAAAGACAGTAGCTTGTTTTATGAAGGGTTTGTTTTGCTGAGAGTTTGAGGGGACAGTCCACAGGGATGGGGAAATCCTGCTTATGGGAGCTTGGGGTACATCAGCCAGGAAGCTGAGAAAGATGTACAGTAGCTTTGTGGCAGTGTCTGGAGTCCCCAGCAGCTTTCTGAATTCAAGACCCATCATGTATTTAGTATCAATCTTGTTCATTTCGTGAACACTTGGTGTTTGGGGATGATGAGCACATCAGGCCAAGCAGACACCTAGTTTGCATTTTGTAATTTTGTCTTATCACCAAGGCATCAAGCCTTGTTTGCTTCAAATGCAGCACCAGCATCTCTTCTCCAGTGGCCTCTGCAGACTTCTCCACATCTGCCTGAAGCAACAGAGGGAAGTGGTTTTCTCTCTTAAAGAGGTAAGGAGAACTTGGTCTCACTACAGTCAGAGTAGCTGGGACAAAATGGCACTCTTCAGTTTGATACAACCAGAGAACTGATTCCTGGTCAGCATCATAGGAGAAAGCTCCAACTCAGATCTAGTCAAGGCTACTGAGAAGGTGTGGTGAAGCAAGAAAGGAAGCGGGACACTGACCTTTCTCTCTGACAAATAATAACTCTTGAGTACAGATGACCGAGTCTCATCAAACCAGACTAAATTCTGTATGAGGATGGTGTAGACTAGCATCTGTGACTTGGTCACTCTGAGCCTCCAGGAAGTACAGTTAGACTTGCATCCCCATGAGTTCCACACCCACACATCGATAAGTTGCATTCATTCTGAATATAAGTAAACTTTTTTTGCCATTGTTTTTTACACAATACAGTGTAATAACTGTTTACCCAACATTTACCTCATGTTAGTCATTATTGTCAATCTAGAAAAGATTTGTCAGTACATAGATGGTATGTGTGAATTTTATACAAATAGTACTTTTTTTTAAAACTACTTATTTTACTTCAGGGGGTGAATTAAGTGGACTTAGATTTTAGTGTCCATAGTGAGTCTTGCAGCTGATTTCCCACAGATGCTAAAAAAAATGACTCCCCTATAAAAACTGGAATAAAATGGAAACCTAGACCATCAGAAACTGACATTTAAAATAGGTTTATTGATAAAAATCTTTATTTACACTTTAACTTGCAAAAATGTGTAACTTGAAAAATTGTAAAATTTTTACTTATAAAATTAATGTGTAGTTGATTTCATAGCAATATTCCTCAAGAGAAAGGCTTCAGAGAGAGGTGTTGGCCCAACTACCCAGCTGAACAGGGGTTCAAACAGGCCCTCGTTATCCTTTATTGGCTTCCTGGCTTTTATGTATGCTTGGTTTTGGCCTAAGGTTAAGCACCGTGTCCTGGGTTCATTTGGTGCCCATCTTCTCCTTCCCTTTGGTCTTTCCCCACCCACTCCAAGAGATACAGGTATGCCAGGCAGTAAGCTAACTTCTCACCTGCACCTGAGGTCTGCAGCAGCATTGGGAGGTGTGTGTGTGTGTGGGGGGGGACTTGCAGGACTGGAGAAGCTGAGCAAATGAGGTCACTTTGTGGACTCTGCCTATCCAGAATGTCTAGATGAGAAAATTTACAGGTACTTTTATATCATTCATGAGAAAATCCTTCTCTTTGCTACATAAAACAAAACCCTAACTAAAGTAACTTTGATCGGAGAGTCTTCTCTTTCTGGTAATTGGGGGAATTGCAGAATGATGACTACATAAGGTGCTGAGAATAAGCTACAGGTGAAAGCTCAGTCTAAAGAAGACATTGTGCCACCCTCATCAGTGCTCAGGGACACTGTTGGAAGGGGGGAGGAAAGAATGAAAAATCCAGTAAATAAGGATAAGAGAGGTGAAGTCACAGATTCCAGGTAAGTCATAAGCATTCTAATCAAAGTCCCATAGCAGCTCCAGATGAATGGATCATCACAAGAATGGTCCACTGATAATCCAGCATAGACGAAGGGGCATTTCAAGTCCCTGACCTGCATTGCTGAACTATTTGCCAATTCATGGAGAGGGTAAGCCATTGCCATCAGTTATATGCCCCCTGATGTGTGTAAAGCTGTGTACCTACCAGGCTCCAACAGATAATTCTAATAAAATTGTGACCAAATATCTCATAAAACCCCTAAGTTATGAGTCTGGCAAAGGGATTAATAGGTGTGAGGAGGCTCAGTTGACATGAATGGAAAGAAGGTAAGAATAATCACATTATGTTATATCCATGTATGAAATTGTCAAATGACAAAATAAATCAACAAAATATCATAAAATTAAAGCAAAATCAAGCAAGTAAGCAAGTAAACCAAAGCCAGTGTACCAGGTCCAAGAAACTCAGTTTCGTGAGTTTTCATTTGTATCAGCTGGACTAGGAATAAATCTACCAGTTCACCAGTTTGATACCTTCTAAGAGGTTACTGAGCAATAAGTAAAGTGCAATGATAATGATTAACAAGAAATAGCTAATGCTTTATCTTTTTCAATAAATATTATGCTTTACTGGAATGTAGCTGTTATTTCAAGGATGAATAATAAAAATGAATATTATATCTACAGCATAAGAAGAAAGCTAGTATTAGGAATTAAAGTATGTTTGGGAGAAATATTACAGTAGTTGACATAAAACTTGCAGCGTATTCATCTTCTTATGTTCTTGAAAACTTGTAAGAAATCGTGGCCTCTAAGAAATGGGAAACGAACAATGAATTGGTAAGAATACAATCTGAGATGAGGAGGGGTTTCTGTGACCCATGAATGAGAAGCTTGTGGAAGTAATACAGCAAGTTTGTCATAAATAGAAGCAAAGAAACAAAAGTAAAACGAGCATGGAAACAATTAAGTACAGAAGAGGCACTAAAAAAATTACATTAGTGATGGGCACGATAAGCTTAAGATAAACAGTAGGGGGAGCAGAGGAAATGGAGGAGATGAAACTTACACAAGACGTGAAAGACTTGGGCGCCTTTGGTCAACCGGATGTTCTACCCTCTGCCCTCTTTCACCAGGAAATTTAGATGCAGATGCAGCAGGGATGCAGGCAGGAGTTAAATTCTGCATAGGATATAACTGATGGTGTATTTCTGACCACAAATAATCCTTCAAAGAGTTAGAGGATTTTGTAAAAGAGCATAAATGACAGGAATTCCCAGATCAGGTTTGTGTTGAAGATAATGGCCTTACCATTTAGCAGCAGGAACCTGCACCTCAAACTGTTGAGAAACATAGGCTTGCAGTGGAAGCCCTGTGTGGAATCCGAATCCAGGTCTTCATGTGTGAGAGTCTCTGGATCCTTACAAAATCTTAAGCAAACTATCCTGAGGGAATTCATCTGAAAATTAGACCCACAAGAACCCTGCAAATTAAGACCAAACCGTGATAATACTATCAAAGGTCTAAAGCATGGAGAGACAACATTTTAAATCAGATTCAGTTTTTAGAAAAAGACATGCTAGGCATAGTGGCTTATGTCTATAACACGCACTCAGTGGTTGAGGCAGGACAACTGGAGAAACATCTTTCAAGACTATACGAAGTGAGACATGCTCTCAGAAATAAACCAAAACTAAGCCAACCCCAAACAAAACAATATGACAGCAGGTATAGACTCCAGTTCCTGGAGATGCTGTAATTTTCAGAAATAAATTATAACCCCACTATGCAAGAATCATTAAAGATCTGAAAAGGGCACCAAACACAAGACAATAACCAGTTGGACTTCAGGGGAACTTCAGAAAATGATATATGTTGGTGAAATCTAAAACTTGAGTGATGTGTTAAGCATTAGACAGACATGTCTAAAAGACTAAAATTACATATTAAAAGCCTCCATATACCATGCTAAAATAAATAACAATAAAAGCAGAAGGTCTTAAAACCAAGCAGTGAGAAATGATAGTATAAGAAAGAATGTTGATTAGACAGACAGCAGGACCAAACAACCATGGATGGACGCCAGACGACAGTGTGAACTAAAGCCTCACAGCCTTTAAAGAAGTGACTGTCAAGTAAAACTGTGTATCTCCCAAACAATCTTCCACAAACAAGAGAGAAACACTTTAACGGAGTCAGAAGCAGCAGAGGGCATCATGCAATCATGTGCCATGTGTGAAAGGGCTTCTACTTGTGAGAAAGGAAACAACCCAACAGGAAAATGGTCCAAACGTGAATGTTCAGAAAAGAGGAGATTCTTGTTTTAATGTTCTGTTGTGTATATTTCTAGCTCTTCTCTGTTTTTTTTTTTTTTTTTAGCACAAATTAGTGTTCACTTAAAATATTAGAAAGGGTCTATTTCTTTCTAAAAATTATTTCTAAAAATATTTCTATTTGTTTTAAATTTCTAAAACTAATATTTCTAAAAACTATTGGTTTGGGATTTCTGAGTCTCCAGGAAAATTCATTAAAGAAATCAGAGTCATTTTTCAGTGTTTTAAAATTTTTTTTTCTAGTTGGATGAAATCAAGAATGAGAATAGTGTCCTGTAGAGAAAAGATTTTACTCCTTTGATCCAAAAAGACAATGGAAATTATTTAAGAAGAAAAACAATTTAAAAAAAAAAAGTCTTGCATTCCTTACTATGTACCCTTTTCTGAGCCCTGATGAGGTAAACTGTTTATAAACAAACACTTCATAGAAATTCTGTGTTTTTCAAAACCCTTTCTTCTGGTTGCCTCCCAGCAACTTGGAGTGGCAGGTAGGGAAAAAAAAAAAAAAACCAAAATAACAACAAAACCCAAAGCACCATTTCTAGCGTAAGTAAGGTTAAGCCTCTCTCTTCCACTTGTACACTTTTTAAAAGGCAGAGCCTGGGCTGGAGCCTTTGTTTTCTTCCATCCTGTAATTCTCTCTGCACTGCATGCATGCACCTTGTGGTGTCCCCACCCTTTGTCATCAGCCCCTTTTGAGTACACCACTTTGGGGGAAATTACAGTTACAGTGTTAAGAATTATATCCCAATGAGTTCTTGGGCTTCTTACAGTGTTTGAAATCACTGCCTTTTTATTGAAAGAGTGAGTTTTGTCACATGAAGCAAACTGTAACTTTAGTCTGCATGCCATTGTTCTTCCACACATATTATTCGGGCTCAACTGTTTCCATTACCACTGGATATGTCATTTAGACTCTCTTAGATATAAAAAAAGAAAGTCATCTAGACCCATCAACCCCGAGAAAAGTCTCCATTTCCATAGTCACTGTGCCTGTCCAGTTTGAGACCCCCAGGTAGGTTGCCCCATCTCATTTCTGTACTGTTTCAAACTAGGCAGCCTTCCTTGGGAAAGATGGGTGCCGCAATGCCTCCAGTCCCATTTGACTGCTTCTATCACAGAGGGTTTCCATTGGCTCCTGGCTGAAACTGGAACTGCAAGGGTGGAACAAAATGGGCATATATAAAACATGCGTTAGGAGCCATGCAATAGTCTGCTGTTGATATTCTCTGACTTTAGCGAGTATTTAAAGTTGACTTTCCCATATGACACTTTGCAGGAGCCCCAGAGATTCTTGAGAGAAAGCTCAGGATACTTCCCTCAGTGTGGGCTAGAGCTCTTCCTTCTGTCCATCTCTATCTGAGTGCACCCTCAGGATTTCCTTTGAGATGGTTGCCCTCTAGAAGGAAGCCCTCTTAGATGAGGCCTCTCCATAAATGACTCACAGACCAGCTTCCTTGTGTGGAGCTCTCATTCCAGCCAAAACATGAACATTTTTCTTAAGGCTGGTAGATGCTCAGTTGACTTCCAATGCCAAGTTCTCTTTACCACTCCCGTTGAGCAAATGGTTCCAGTCTCAAATTCTGCCTGCAGACATTGGACACACAGAACAAGCATCTGTCCCTGTGTTCTCCAGATTGTAAGAATGTGTCTCAGTCTCTCTGAGGCACCCTCTCCAATGCTTTATCATTTGAAATAAAGTTGGGAGATGAGAAAAGACTTAATTGTGTTATAATTTGACTCTAAGAAAATTCTCTCAAATAATCCCAACTTCTCTCCTATAGCCCAAAGGACTCTCTCTGTCTCTCTGTCTCTGTCTCTGTCTCTCTGCCTCTCTCTCTCTCTCTCTCTCTCTCTCTCTCTCTCTCTCTCTCTATGTGTGTGTGTGTGTGTGTTTCATATGTTTCTACCTTTCAAAGCTTGAAGGCAAATTATAACTAACCCATGCTTAGTATTTTAATATCTATGTGTTAGAAAGGACAAACCACTTCTTTCTACAGCATTTCTGGTTCTTCTTTAATCCTCTTCAACACAGATGGGCTTAGGATATAATAATAAAGAAAGCACAGTTGGAACAAGAAAGAAGGGGCCATGCCACCTGGCCTCAGGCACTTGTCTTTTCATCTATAAATGGCTTGCTAACTTGTGAGTAAGTAGAAAGGGAATGAAACTGGGTTTATTTTCCTGAACTTCTGTTGATAACATATGGCTAGCTTTCACATATGATCTTTTGCAGCATATAGAAGTTGGGGCTATCTTATAACAGTCATCAGGGAAAACTGCTGAGTTTTCCAGGATTGAGGGAGCCAGTTGTCATGATATTGTAACTTGAATTTGACTATGATGAGGGTGTTTACAAACAGAAATTAGTAGATATTGCAAGTCAGAGTTCTTCTCTCCTTCCCAAGTTTAAATTGTGGAACAATTTTCCAACAACCATTGGATATAAGTACCATAAAATGCTTTTCACATTATCTGTAGCTTTAAAGTTTTCAGCTAGATGTTTCCTTTTCTCCCATAAATATAAAAGAGATTTTTACCTTTTTAATATTTTTATGGAACTGGAAAATGAGAGAATAAGCATGCTCATTTCTATATACTCTGCACTTGCATATCTGAACTACTGAAGTATGTTTATCATAATGAAGCTATAAATATAGCTTAGTGTTTCTTGACTTACTAGCCATAATTAATATGCTTGAAATAATTATGCTTTACTGATTAATATCCATCGTCTATGTTTTTCCAATTTAGGCATGAGCAAGCAGTGTTTTTGTTTTTTTAAATGTCATGTTTATTTATTTTGGTTGTTGATGTGGTGATAAATCTGAGTCACTTCAAAAATTGTTCCAATAAGTTCTGGATAAAAAGCATTTCTTCTTCTTGGCAGAGTAAGAAAACATTTTAAGAGGAGATAATATTATACAGAATTATAATGCCTTGTACGACCATGATGATGGCCACAAACAGAAGGTACCATAAAATGAATCTGTTGTGTAAACACCCTGAGATGACAGACTGCTTATTGACCATTTTTATAAATATTTTCTCTTTTATCAAATAAATTGAAAGCATGAATTTGGCCTATATAGAACAAACACTCAGTAAAACCAAAGAGCTAGATAGTGCCAGATATTTAGTGTTTTAACAATGATAAATGTTCTACACTTTCATTGCAGATAAAAATAAATAAGTAAAGACATACCTATTTATAAATTATTGTGACATCGACTTTATTAACTGGTGTGTTTATGACTCCTGTGATCTTTAACTAAGCAAATGTAAACACCTACTATGCCCACATCTTTCTGTTTTACATTCTCCTTTCAATAGCAAGCCTATTCCTTCCATCTCTACATATTCCATATTTTAGTTTTTATAGGAATTCTCAGTAGTCTCCATTTTGCTAGGCCACTCTTCCTGACTAGTACCCCATGGTTCAGAATACCATTCTAATCTATACCTCCATATCCTTTATCTAAGCTTATGGGCTATTAAATTGTACCAATCCTGTGATCAGTTACCTCTTCAAAAGTTTCTACAGTGACACAGTCACTAACCAACAACCAAGAAGTCCAGTTCTTCAGTCCTTCTGGTACTTACATTTTAAAGAGAGTGGTCCCTTGGAACAGCCAATGAGCAACCAAAATGGATCCATACAGAGACTTGGGACTTCAAACAAAATCATGCAAGGAGTGTTGGAACAATTTGGAGGGAAATGGACATTTGTCAGCACCTATAAAATTTCATCCGAAGTGGGGAAGGACTTTTTTTTCTTTGAGGGAGATCTGTAGTAAACACATGGAGGAATGAAAGGTTTATTGGTAGCAGTCACTCTTCCCATTTAATATCCTTAAAAATATGTCTAAACTACACTTGTTTGCTGTATACTCAGCTCTTGAGCCTGGTGTGCAATAAGAAAGAGGAAATACAGAGACTTGTTAGGTAATCCCATCTAAGACCCATTGACCATATGCATCATGCTTATTAGAACTCTCAGAGCAATTCCTGTTGTTATAAAACACCCAGATGTGGAATATTATACACCCAAGCCATTCCATTTAGGAAATATCATTAAAGTTATGGTAAAATCTTAGAATATGTCAAATGGATAAAAAGAACCAGTATTCATAATTGTAATTTGAGATCACAATCATTAATCATCTCTTTTCTCTTTGACCACAAGATGTTATGTCACTTTTCCTAAGGAAGCATGAACAAATGTCAATGCACCCCAGATATGACATCAACCATAGACTAAAGAAATGATTTCACCCAAGTGTAGCTTGGTAAATCAAGGAATTTAAAAGGTCTATTTTCAGGAGTATGAGGTAATGCTATTTACAGGAACATGAAAGCTTAAAGGCAGTCACACCACTAAAAAGACCACCCCAGCTTATGATACAATTCACCAAAGTTGCAGCTCTAAGAATCTTATGTGACTCACAGGGAGCTCAGATTATCAGCTGGCCATATTATCCAGCAATTGTTAGCACTTAGATAAACTTGGAAAGGATCACTTCAACCCTATGACTTTCAAGAGCTTCTGTGCCTCATAAGCTCTGTGTAATTCCTGAGCCTAGTAAGTTTCCTTTACCTCCTGAGCCTTAAGCTTCCTTCCAGGATGGAATATTTCTTTTCAGAAATAGCTTCATGACAGTTAAAGAATTTTATTTTTCAACACTTTTCATAAATATATCATAGAATGCTCTATATATGCTTTGTCTTTTGTAAAAGGAAGTGTTTTTGAGAAATTTCTGATTAGTTACTCTTTATGATCTAATCAATGACCAAGCCTTATATGGGTGAGTCCACAGGACATATACAAGAAATAAGCTTAGGTTGTCATGTATGTAATGTGTCATCAATGAAATCAGAGGAGCACTTGTCACATGAAATTTAAGAGTAAATCATACACTTAAAGAGGTAAATTTTGTTTTATATCTAGGGTAACTAATATTTAGCATTGAACTTTAAGTGAGGTGACTAGTGAGTGGCAAAACCATCCTGAACACCTGTACTGACTACAAGAGGAACTGGGCTTACATTTTTATTTCTTCCCTACTCCCCACCCCTCAGAAAAGGAGAGGGAATATTATAGGTTGGAAGAAATTCAGAAAATATGGAAGGAACCTACTCACCATTACTATGTCTCATAACAAAAAAGGACTTCATAACATAAACCAGCAGAGTTAGCATCCCTTCCTCTTGCATTCCCTCATCTCTCAATCTCCTGGGTATGGGTTTTAGATGCAAATGGTAATTTTTAAAGCTTTTTTTTTTCATCTATGTAACTGCAGTCTCGTTATCTCTCCAGAACTCATTTCATTGTCTTTCTTTTTAAAATTTTAACTATGATGTTCCATCTGCTCTTACTGAACTGGAATGTACCCAACATGTAAAGCAAGTCCCATAGGGAACTGCCTCAAAGAATCATTTGTCTGATAAACAGCAAATGACAAAGTGAGTTTTAACTCCTTTCAATTATCATTGGGAAGGGAGAGATATAAGAAAGAAATGAAAAGGAAATACTTCAGAAACCTCTGCATTTTCTCATCCTTTGCCAATCCAGGGAAAGGCACTGATGAACAATACTTCACACTGCATGACCAAGTGACCTGAACTTTTCCTGGGGCAGAGTTGAACAGCAAGGGACACAGAGGAACAGATTCTTGAATTTCATTTTCCCATCCAATGTTTGCACCTAGAGTGGTTCTGTCTGCCCACACCACTGGTACAAACAGAAGTACATTCTTCTTCTGCTGTAGACAAGAAGTAGAAGAATTTAAGACCCAAACAACAATTTTTTGATCTCAGCACATAAGTTATCTCATACTCCTGGAATCAGATCTTATAAACCCCTTGGTTCACTAAGCTAATCTTAAGTGGCATTTTGGCCTCCATACATAAGAAACAGCATCATTTACTAAACATGTATGTCTTGAAGACATATATCATGCCAGGGTCATAGTGGTAAGCACTGGATAAATAAAAGCACAGATAGAAATGAACAAGCCAGTTTCAGAAGAGGAGACAAATGCTAATAAATAACCACAGAGAGTAATTCATAGCTCCAATTATAACAGGGGCTGTGAAGTTCAAAACATGGTATATGAGAGTCTGTGCATCAGGAATATGTTCTACTGAGGGGTGTCCACGTGATCTTGTTCTGAGACCTGAGGTTGACAAGAGAGTTACCACTTCAGAAGAGGTGGTAATTGATTTAATTGAAGCTGCAGGGAAAGGTTCTATGCATCAAGCCCTGAATGAAGGAGCATCCTAAGTTCACTGTGGGAGAAGAAAAGCCATGCTGTCTGGAGCAAGAAGAAAAGACTGGAGGAGGCTGTGCAGTTTGCCATGCAAGCAGGTGTTACAGAGATTTGTTTTGGTAATTATTCAGAAATTTAAAAATCAATTTAGGCTTTTGGAAATGTTATAAAAGATAATACAGTGTTCCTATGTCTCATTCATTAAGACTCCTCTAATGTTGCAAATTATATTCACCATGATGTCTTTAATAAAAACAAGAAATGAATGTTGGTACAATGTGACTAAACTACACCAGAGAGGTTGCTTGGATTTCACCCGTCTCCCAATAAAGTTTCTTCAGAAAGGTCAGATCTGGGTATGTAATGCTTTAGTCATCAGCTAGCATAGTATACTTCAGTATTTCTTAGTTTTTGTAGGTATGTACATAAAAACCAATTTTTAAACAAATATAAATGTGATATTTCATGAAAAATAAGATGATGAAAATATATCCTATGCTAATCAGTTCACTAGGAAGACTTATCAACTCAAATGTTTATGCACTAATAGAAAATCTTCAAATACATTTTGCAAATAGATCTAAAAAGAGAAATAAGTATATTTATAACCATATTTAAGGAGAATACTTTATTTTAATAGCTGATATAAGACAGAAACAAAGACATTGAAAACATTATCAATCAAATGTATCTGAGAGAATATCACACTCACAATCTTTCTGGAACATTGGTTAAGACAAAAATACAATCTGGGCCATAAAGTAAGGCTTAATAAATTTCAAATGATGGGAATCATGCAAGTACATTCTCCAATAATGAAAGTATTAGATTATAAATTAACTACAGGAAGAAAATTTAGTTTATATAAATTATAGGTAACAGATAAAAATCTGAAATTAAATTAAAATATGATGGATGAAAAAAGATAACAAAACTATCTTGAATGTGTCTAAAATAATACTCCATATTACACATTAATACACATTAATCCTCACACTAATGGCATGATAACATCAAAGGAATGACAACAAATTTCAAAAATAGCCTTACATTTTCCCAACCTAACTCAATTCTCCACTCTGAATGTCTAACAAAAGAAGCATGTGAATAACAAGCATAAATACTAATTATTCTAGTTCTAATGTCTTACAAAGTATGCCAAGAAATTAGCTAAAGCATAAGAACATCTAAAAGTTAAAGCAGAGAACAGTACATGGTCAAGAGATGAAGCAATCAACAGAACCAAGTTGATGATGATTGTGAAATTTCAGATAATCGTTTAAAAATAACCATTTTTAAGGTGTTCAATTCTCAAGCATAAGAAACTGATAGAATGCAACGGTACATGAAGAATCAAATTATGGAATCAAAACAGTAAGAAAATACAAGAAAGAAATCCCCAGAAATAAGGACTATCAAAACAGTGATGAAGACTCAGTCTGAAAGACTTGGCACAACAGACTTACATAAATGCTGGGAAGACTCTAGAAACTGTAGATTCATGAACAGAAAGATTTACCTAGATGAAGCACAAAGAGGGAAAAATGGCAAAATTAAAAAAAAATTAAAATAGAGTCTACTAAGTTGGCATACAATATCTAATGGTTTAGCATCAAATTATTCCATAAAAGAAAGGAGAAGGAATAGAGCAGATGAAATGTTTAAAGAGATAATGGATGAGAAATTTTGAAATTAAGAACTTCATCAAACTACATATGTGAAAAGTTTAAGGATCAACAAGGAGGGTTAAAAAGCAAATAAAATATGTATACATATCCCAAGACCAGGTGCTTCATATTCATTATTTAAAGGCCACAGATAAAGAAAATACCTTACACAGGAATAAAAGTAGGGTATGTGGACAACTCCCTATTAGAAACCTCAATAAAAAAAACTCAGCATTTTCAGTGCTCTGAAAGTATAATACAGTTATTCCATTTTTTTGTTTGTTTTTCAAGACAGGTTTTTCTGTGTAGTCCTGGCTGTCCTAGAACTCACTCTGTAGACCACACTGGACTCAGACTCAGAGATCTGTCTGCCTCTGCCTTCCAAGTGCTGGGATTAAAGGCATGTATATTTAGGGAAAATAATGTTTGTAAATGTAAAGGAAATAACAATTTTTAGGGAAATAAATATAGAAAATTGATTTGCTAGTAGAATTTAATTATAAAACCTATCTTATAAATGGTATTTAAGAACACATAAAGGTATTAGATAAAAACTATATCCGCACACACACAAAAATTTAATATTGAAAGGAAATTTTAATAGCTAAGAGCAGAAATGGATAGGAGTGGATTATAGAGGGACATGGAAGAATGTGAGAAGTAGTGAAGATGACATCTTAATTGTGGTAATGGTTTTCTAACTGTATAAAGATAGCAAAATTAAATGAATTGTGTACTGTAGCCTATACTAGAGAGTTCATTTACATCAGTTTTGCTTCAACGATCTCATGAAAGAGGAGAAGCTGTGTTCTCATACAGGTTAATATGTAAATAAAAAACAGCATTGTTTCTTAGCCACTAAATCTTATAATTGGTACTTAAGGAAATTGATTTTGAAATATAGAATTAAGGAAACAAAAACCTAGCCTAAGCATGCAAATTTATAATTTTTTTGTTTCTGTACCATGCAAAATTTGAAAGTCAAATAGCCATGAACAAGGTATATAATTAAAAAACAACAAATGAAGAGGTGTGATTTGAGAAAATGTCAATTCCCAGGACATTATTTTGCTGATGCAAAGAAACTATGAATATTATTAATCTTTTCCTAGCTGCTACCCATATATGAATGTTGCCAGGAATCTAATCCTTAGATATAGCTGAGTTAGAAATACAGCGAGACATCTTACTGTCTTCTGTTGTAATTCATTTCTTTTGCAATGTGATACTCTGTGTCTAGCACACAGGCATTTAACCAAGGTTGAACTATCTATCAACATGGACTATTACGTTTATAAAGAAAATCCAGAGTTTTACCCAAAGAAAGTCTGAGTCAGTAAGACTCACGTCTTGACCACACCCCTGGATTTATATCATTTCCATCTCTCCCACTCATCCCATGCCCCCCAGTCCTTCACAAACTTATGACTTCCTTAATGTGTGTGTGTGTGTAAAGACATACTGAGTCCATTTAGTGTTGCTCATATGAACATTTATTTAGGACTGCTGTTTTCCTAGACCAATGTAATTTATAACTTTTGTAAATATGTCTATTTATACCCACAGATAAGTATAGCTATCACCCATTATCAAAGAAGCTTTCTTCTTATAATAGTTGGAGTCCTATACAATTATGCACAAGTGGTCAACATAGAGCATAAATGACTCTGGGGTGCCCAGCCCAACTGACACATTTGCAATGCAACCTCTACACCTAAGGCTCAGGAACATTATGGAAGAGTGGACAGAAGGACTGATGAGAGCCTGAAAATGTGGATGTCTTCTGTGAGACAGTGTCTGATAGATAGGACAGAGAAACTTCACAAGCAAAATCTCAACAATATGATTGCCTAAACAAGACCTACACAATGACAAGCTCAGTCGACATGTCTACATGGATGGGGGATATTTCACAAGATACCTGGATTTCTTTGAAATTCCCTGGGAGAAGTACGAGGCCCCATTGTATTTGGCAGACATTGCATGCTCTTAGAAGTTCAAGGATCTGAAAACATTCTGTCTGTGATTTTATGTAGAGAAAACCATCTGTGCTAAAGATTTCAAAGAACTCTAGAAAATTGATGACTACAAATGAAAGAAACACAGAGGATTCAAGTTTTCATGGGAAACATGGGCTGTAAAATGCATAGCTCGCATTTAAGGATTTGGAAAAGGGCAAAAATTTTACTTTAGAATACTTATTTAATTCACTTTTTATAAAATGACATCATCATAATGTTTATACCTTATTGAAGCAGAATTTTCCTTCTCTCCCCCTCTCGTCTTCTTTCCCTTTCTCCTCCCCATGTTCTATGTTACTGGCTCTCACTCCATCAAATAAATCCATGAGGAATTTGGTTCTATGAAACATCAAGTCAGTACGACAGCATCTTAATTTACCTGTTAATACTAAGTTCTGACATTGGACAAGTAAATAAGAAGTTACATATTGAAGGTTAATTTTATTTGTTTTTATTCGTGATTCATGAGAAAATGCAATGTGATTCTTTGTGTTTTTATTGTGAGAAAAACTCACAAATCCTTCCACTCCTCCTAATTTACCCCTACAACTGAATAGTCTCCTTTTTTGGTTTGTGATTATTTCTTATACTGTATCTCTTTATACTTCTGTTCCTACACTGTTAAGAAATTCAGCATAAGAAAGAATCCTTGTTCATGCTATTATAAAATGAAAATCACAATCCCTATTTTGGGATACTGTTTGTTTTTTCCCCCAGAAAAATTTCACATACAACCATGAAAAGATTCCTGGCATATCAAAATATGTCTGTTATTGATATTTCTTCTTTTCACACTGTAATTGACTTCAGTTCATTTACTTTAACTGATTGGCTTGTTTTTATTCAAACAATTGTTATTTCTCACTTGCTTTATGATGATTGCTGAGGATTTCTATGCTATGCAAAGCATTCTTGTTCAAAGAAAAAATAGCTCACCCCTGGTACTGAATACGCCAACAATGCATAGCATATTCTTATTTGTCTGGCTACTTGTATTCAAAATTCAAAAAAAATTATTTGAAATTCATGATATTTGATGGATCATTTCTTATATTTATCCAAGCTCATGCCTCTTTATTGTTCAGTAAAGTATACTGTTGACTTTAATCCTACATTTAAATTTATGATAAACAAGAGGAAAAGAAGAATAAGCACTGATACTTATTTGGTATTTGTTTGTCAGACATTGTACTTAGCAATTTCTATGTTTTGACATGATAACAGTTATTTTTTAATTATTTAAGTTTATATTTATTGCATTCATATATTAAACTTCAATCATTTTCAATCACATAAAAAAGGACATGAATAGTTACTTTATTAATTCCATCCATTAAATCTGAAAACCCACTTGATGTTCTTTCTTTACCCACATCCAAAAGTGGATGCCCATGTTTGCTTCTGTGTTTCCTCCACTGCAGTGACAAAGGGACATTTATAACAGCTGAAATTTAAGTCTCACATTGACAACACATGGCATTATTTTGCCATATAAAGTAGAACTGCATTTTGAACACATCCCATCAGATGCTTTGGTGTCCTTTCTACAGTATTCTGGTGTTCTTCTTTTCTTGACTCTTTTATTGCAGTAAACAACTCCTACAACCACAGAATTTCCTAAAATTGCAGAGGAAGCAGACTCTAGTAGTTAATAACAGAGTTGCCATATTTAGAAAAAGAAACATAGGGAGATACATAGTTAAATAAGAATTTTAGTTGAGAAACAATTAAAACACACGTGTACTATCATCACATTTCAGACAACTAATGCTAAACAATACAGTAGTGTTGCAAATTCAAACTTCACTAGGTAGCCTTTGTTAAATCTGCTTATTCTAATCTTTCTGAGCTCCCTTCTTGATGAAAAACAATCCTGCATGTCCTGGGCAAGTGAAAATATGAGGCCTTGTCACAAAATTTGCTGTGTTTGTTTAAACAAAAAGGACATTTAAAGTTTACAATTGAAAAGCTTTCTTTTCCTCCTCCCAAAGCCCTTTCCTTTAACCCTCTTCCCAAATAATTTTATGGATGGAAATGACAAAGAATCAATTTCAGAATGCCTAAGTTCCACATTTTGCTAAGGAAGGGTATGGTAAGCAGAAGTTTCTGTCCTGAAAGCCACTCCCAAGTAACCACTCAGAGGCTTAATATTAAGTATAAATGTTTGACAATAGCTCAGGCTTATTACTAAATAGCACAAATGGCACCCAACATCCAAGGCCACATATATCCAATTAGATGTAAAACTTTAGACTCACTAAGATAAGAGAGAAAGTTTGCCAAATATGAATAGACTGGATATTGTAACTATTTTTTATATACAGTTTTGCTATGTTAATGTTATAACCTTCTGTTTCAATTAGACAAAAAGAGAGAAATGCTGTGAAATGATACTGTACACTGTGAAAATGTGTTTCTCTCATTGTTAATAAAAAACTGATTGTCCAGTAGCCAGGCAGGAAGTATAGGCAGGACAATGAAACTAAAGATGGGGAAGAAGGAGGGTGGAGTCATGGCAGTTGCAAAGAGATACAGAGAGAAGCAAGAAGGGTATACCATACTGAGAAAAAGTACCAAGCCATGATGCAAGGCATAGATAAGAAATATGGGTATTTAAATTTCAGAGTAAGCTAGTAAAATGCCTGAGCTATGGCTAAGCATTTACAATTAATAATAAGACTCTTGTAGTTCTCTTGGAAGCAGCTGCCAGGATGGGAAAACTCTGCCTATAGGGTTCCCCCATGGAAGTAATATGACCCAAGTTTTTGGACTTGTATAAAATCTCATGGGAAAGCACTTCTTCCAGATCCAGCCTCTTCCCCTTTTCCACACAATTGCATCTCTGACAAAAATCTAGAGACAACAGCCTGATGAAGGCAATCAAATCATTTCCAAGGAGCTACCATGATCCCCTCCCCACTCCACGCAGAGTTTATTCTCCTTTTTCTATGCATACATTTGATTAAGATTAAGGTAAAGCAACTAGGGTCCTAGAGTTGAGCAAAGACCCTGGACATTATTAACTTCCTTCTGGGACTATCTCCCAATACCTGCCATTAGATGACAGGCTGTTTGGGCTAGTGCAGTTTCTCAAAGTTACCATCCCACTTGATACAATCTATTTAAAACTTTATTAAGAGCTTAGATTTTTTTCACTCCCCTATAATTTAGAAGGCAGAACAGAGAGGCAGTTTGTTCTTAAAACAATGCAGTTGTGAGCTCCTCCAATGTTGACAGACCAACTTCCCTTCTGTGGAATAAACTCCTTTGACATATGCAAGCAATCTGCAACCCTAGATTAAGGAGCAAGAGAGTTTACATAGCTGGTGCTTAATTCCAGACCTTTTAAAACTGGTGAAGTGATTGTCATAGAAGGGACAGAGGAAGGGACATAAGATGCAAGTAATAGATTTATGTCTAGTTCCTGGTTTTCTCTTCTGCTACTCATGCTGGTGTGACCTTTGGTAAGTGCCTTCCCATCATAGAACTGTAGTGCCCTTTCCTATAAAGTGCCGAGGATTGACTAGAAGGTTGTAAAGATCCCTTTGAAAACAGAAGTCTAAGGCATTTTACATTAGCTCTTTGTTTCCCCTGGGGTGCTCATGTTTTGTTCAATTCTTCCAGCTAAGCTGCTGCCTGAGCAACAGTCATAAATCACAGGGCTCACTGACTTGCTAACAACTCTTTTAGAAATCTTTATGCAACAAACCAGTCTAAGAAATATCAAGGGCTGCTTCCATAAAGGACCTCTGGGAAGTAAGGTAAGAATGCGTAATTCTTATAATAAAAAAAAGGCACTGGGGTATAAGAGAGAAAATGGAGAAAGGGGGAAACATATCAGAATGATCTATACAGATAATCTGACCAAAGGGTGAATAGGAGAAAATATAGAGAAATGTTACTCAAGGATGGGGTGAGCTCAAGGTGTTGCTGTGCTGAGTGGGGGTAAAGATGTGATGCAGCAGGAGAGTGGAGGAAGATCTTAGCACCAGGAAAGAGCAAACTGGGGTGATAGCAGCAGAATTGAGTTCACTATTTGGGCAATCAGAGGGCTATGAGCTTTTCCGAACATTTTTGAGGGATAAATAAATGCAGAATCTCATATACAACTGCTTTTTATCCACAGATAATTTAACTATATGGCAGAAAAGAAATAGAGAGGTTAAGGTAACAAGTGGGGTAGAGTAATGGGTAGTTGTTCCTATGATGGAATGGGAGAAATTAGTCATCTGGAAGTGAGGATGCAGAGGAAATTATGGGGAAGGAAAGCAGTGATGTGTGTTGATCCTTCCTGGGAAGAGTGAGAAACAGCAATGGATGCAGGACTCTCAGATGAGTAGGAGAGCACTCTGGGTGTTGAATGCATGAGTGATGGAGCTCTCACTTCTCATTGGCAGAACAAAAAGAATATGCACTTTGACTGACACTTGGACTTAGATTTCATTTCCCCCACATTGGTCGTCAAATAGGGAGGTGCTTCCTCAAGCTCTGTAGATACAGAGGCTTATTCTGAGCTTCTGCAACAGCTGACAGTATGACAAGGAGATTATTTTTAATACACTGCAAGCATGACCACATGATCTGGTTATGAAAATGACAGCTTATACTTCCTTCCACTATTACCAGTAAAAAAATTATCATTTTATTTTCATTTTTTCTGAGCATAAAACATGGGTCATGTTGTCATCAGATCAAGAAGAAAGGAAGTAGATTAATGTTTAAATTCTGGAAATTTTATGAGATAGATGTCCTTTGTAAAAAGAAAAGTGTGCTTTATTCTAATACATCCTTTCTAATTCTAGATGACTTTGACTCTCTTCAATATGCATAGCCCTTGGAGCTAAGGATACTGAGTATTCAACAATGTTTTCTATAAGAGTACTTGACCTCAGACCTGTCTGAGTGGGCCACCCTAACTCTCAAGGCGGGTGGTGCTGGAGTTTATGGAGCCTAGGTCCCTTTCAATGTATTTCCTCTGATAACAACATGTTACAAGCTGTAATGACTTCCAAAGACCCTTCACAGATCTCTTATAACATATGAGAATAAATATAAAAGTTTCTCAGAGAAGAAAGTTTAGGAATGCATTGTGAAATTTGTAATTGAACTGACTACATATTAAGAATGTAGCTGTTTTGTGTAGATTCTGATGGTTACACAGAAGGTGCATTTGCCCCTCCTTTCGTGGCCAGTAAGTATAGATAGCTGTTTGATATTGCTTTCTTAAGGCTGTAGTGGTGGTTATAGTGTCATTGTTCTACCATATCTTGTTTCATTAATTATAGCCTAATCCCATTTTGTTCCTGTTGAACTCAGGAAGATTACAGTTTTCACCATTTGGATGCATTTGATAGAATAATTTTTAGAAATTTCAACCACATAATTCTCCAATAGTATCCATCTCAAAAATACAAAACACTGCCAAATTTGGGAAAGTATTCATTGCATGTAATGAAGGTAGCTTGGATAATAATTGAGCTTCCTTTAGAACATTTTCTAGATGTTTCTTAAGCTCCTAATGAGAAAGTTACTTTTTTGTGTATGGTTTCCCACATGCTTGGCAAAGCCCTGCTACATTGAAGGGGTGTGGCAATGTTTGTAGTTTGTAACATTTGCATTATTTTAGACATGGTAAAAAGAAGATAGTTATATAGGTTTAAATGGCTCCCATGCTTTTTCCTGGGAAGACCTGAATGAAAATCTACACACTTCCAATAGGGCAACAGCAACAGACCAAAAAAAAAAAAAAAAAAAAAAAAAAATCCACCCAGTCCAACAAAGTCTAGCTTGCTGACTGAGTCAATGAGTTCACTGGGGATACTTATAAGAGCATAGCTGAGGAGTTACTTAAAGCAACATGGTTGAACAAACAGTTGCAATGCTGAAAAGCCCAGCCCTATATGAGTAACAGTAATAAAAGACACATCACTGGGATGCTGCCCAGTTTGCAGGAAGCTCCACTGAGGAATTTCCTTTCTTCAGCAATTGTTTTCTGCTTATATGACATCAAAAAAGGGCTTCATGAATCTTATATCACAAATTCCATTGTAATCAGAGGGGAGTTTCTTTCCTGCCAGTAACTCTCAAATACCCAACTGCCACTTCCCAAATTATCACACAGAGGCTTATATTAATTATAAATACTTGGCTAGTATCTCAGACTTACTACCAACTTACACTTAAATTAACCTATAATTATTATCTATGTTTAGTCACATGACTTGGTAACTTTTATTAGTATGGCATTCTTACTTCCTCTGCATCCGGCTGGTATCTGCCCTGATGCCACCTTTCTTCATCTCCATCTTCAGTTTGATTGTACCTTAACCTTATTCTGCCTGGCTACTGGCAAAAACAGCTTTATTTATCAACCAATGAGAGCAACACATATTCACAGTGTGCAGACGGGCCATCCCACAGCATTCCAGAGGCTCAGGAGTCTCCCTTCTCCCTATAGAAGGAAATTTCGAACTTTAGTCTTTTTTTTCCTTTAGTTATACTACAAAGTAATGTATTTCACACTATAGCATTTTCATGCATCCATTGTTCTGATTCATACCTCCCCTGTCCTGTTCCTCCATTCCCTTGTTCCTCTGTTGTATTCTTGCTGGTAACATTCTCCCAGTAGATCACTTCTGCTTTATGCCATTTTTGAGGACATAGCTACAACATGGCATATGTGATTTAGTGGAGAAAGAGTAAGCAGAGGCAGGAAAATTCTTTACAAATGTTTGTAAAGTTATCAATTCTCAAAATTAAATTGCAATTAGTGTAGATTGAGTAAAACAAAGGTTGATCCATATGATAGTTTCAGGAAAAGGTTTTGTCTGATCAACTCAGAGTCTGAGTCAACACTAGTGACTCAGACAGCCCCACCATTCACCATCATGAGCCTGCATTTGTCCCTTGGCCGTGATGGAGAGCTGTCTACAGGAAGCAGGAACTCCATGGAACCTAGCTAGCGTGAACACTCAGTGATGTACACCACAGAAGATAATCTCAGATATGCAGTTTCATAGGGTGTTATGATAATGGTTTTGCTCTTCTTCTGAAAAAAATGTTTTTCTAAAATATTAAGCATCTGAATATCACTAATCACTCCCAGTCTTATTGGCTGTGATGTTGAAGTGAGCCAAGTGCTAAATTTAATGTGTATCTAGAAAACAAATCAGCTACCATTAGTAGTTAAATTTCCCTTTTCTATTTATGGATTCATAAAGACAAATCTCTATATAATGTCAAATGTATTTTTGGAATAGTAAATATTTTGTATTTATTTTGTATTGAAATTTAGATATTACATAAGAAAGTTATATTGGCATGTCATTGACATCTCTATAGTAACAAGGCCAATCAGTGATTCTCAGAGAGAAGATTTCTTGAGACCTGGGGCACAATGATTACTGTTTCCTGCAGTGTTTATTAAGAGCTTCACAGATGAATCTTAAAAGCAATAGTCTCTGTTCATTAAATTTTCCACTTCTTTCAACATCATAGCGGAACTTATAAGTCTTAATCAAAGAGAGATGTCTGGTTTCTTAATTAAAGAAACCAAGTTTTCAATAATATCTGAACAATCCAGAAATCTGTGTGCAAAACATAACAGTTATATGAATTTAGTATGTAATTATTAGAAGCAGGGGTTGCTCATAGTGAATTAAAGGGAATGAACAAAGCCAGAACAATAGGGAAAATCTGAGTTTGTGTGTGCATTCTGCATTTTATGGCAAGTATCCTCATAGGTGTCATGTTAACTGTCCAATATTCAACTTTTTTATTTAGGAAAGACTTCTGTATGACTTCTTCATATTGTTTCTAGGAAGGTCAACTGAGCTGTGATATCACAGTGCAGGGGTGCTGAGAATCTATGAGATCACACTAGAAACTAGAAATTGAGATTGCAAAATAAATTATTCATAGAGCTTATTCTTGGTATGCTAACATCCCTTACTCCAAAGAATTGAATAACCTCCTGAAAGCTGCTCTGTGTTGTCTTCAAGTAAAAATATGTAGAATTATTCTATGTCCACAATTAACCCATAGGAGCACTGTCTACCTCTTATTCATTTACCTGTTTAACAAATGTTAATTGAACACCTTCCAGGCATCATTTTAGACTGCAGACATTTAATAGCATATAAGAGTGGATCAATTGTATAAAGTCCCTATCCTCTGAGTTTTACACTTCCACCTAAATCTTAACTTGTACCCTACCATACACCCCCAGGAACACAGATTATATAGTCAAGATTTATGTACAAGTACTTTCATTAAGCACTGATACATGTGAGTCAGAGAAAGGTAAAGTAGGTGTGGTAGAGGGAAAGATTAAATTGAGACTGGCTGAATAGCAACAAAAAACTCAGCTGACCCCAGATGTAACTGTCGAACTAGTCAACATTTCCATCAACCAGTTATGAGAAGTGGACTGCAGATTCTCCTACCCAGGTGCAGTTTCCAGAGGAGTGGAGTTTACAAGCTGTGAGTTAAGGACAGACAACATTCCATGCATCTCAGGGAATGTCTAGCTCTCAAAGTTTTTCTGAGCTATTTAGCGTCATCTGGGATAACAAACAGATACTCTCTCTCTCTCTCTCTCTCTCTCTCTCTCTCTCTCTCTCTCAGATGCAATGGAAAACAAACGCAACAAGACATTATGAAGCTTTTGGGAAACAGAGGGTATTTTATGCAACGAAGTTTCTCTTGAGACCATTCCTGAAAGAAATGAGGAAATGAAGCATACAGAAAGAAAGAGAATTGGATAAGCAAAATCATGGAGACAGGAAATTTTAAATGAAACAAATGAAGTAAAGATTCACAAGGATTGAAATCAGAGATGTGACAGGTCATGTGGGTAGTCTTCAGAGTCACACTTCTCTAATATTACCTGATTTCTTATTGTGCCCAGTCCTTGTTGGGCAACAAACCAGTAAGAATGGCTAATCTCCTATACTCTGTAACAGCTCATATTCCAACAGGGGTAGGGCATGAATCAGTAGTAAATTGTACATGCACGTAAAGGATTGTTTTACTAGTCATCAACACTAAAAGGAACATTTCTAAAAGGACCATGTGATAGAAAAGGAAGAAAGAAGGTAACTTTAAATTGCATTATCAGAGAAATCCTTCAAAAGGGCTGATTGATTGGTAGAGTTTATAATTCAGTTGGTAGAGTGATATCCTATATGTACAAAAGCACTGAGTTCTGTCTCAGTACCTCATAATCCTAGGCAAGCTAGCATATGCTTGTTACATTGGCACTCAAAAGATGGCAAGAAAATCAGAAGATGGAGATGGCCTTCAATTTTGTAATAAGTGTGAGGCCAGTCTGAGCTACACAAGTCTCTATTTTTCAAACAGGAAAGGTAAAAGTGTAACCTTCTTGACAATGAAATTGACATCAGAATATGTACAGAAATTACTGAACAATGTACAAAGTACATTCTCCTTATGTGTAGTCATGTTCCTCTCGATTTACTTAGCAACATGTGACTTTGGGGAACATTTGACCAGAGATTATTAACTGTTACTTTCTACTCTCATTAGCTGAGTCTAAGATGTTACTTAACTGACTCTTGAAAAGAGTAGAACTACCAGATCTATGCATTCACTTTACAGGGATTAAATCAGAGTCCTAATCTATCCCAGCTCATTATATCACTTGGGTAATGTAAGGCCAATGAATGTCCACAGAGCAAGATAGATGAAATGAGCCTAATTGAGCCACCATTTGTCAATTTTTCATTAGTTTACTTAATTAGAACTTGGTGAATGAGACTCAGGCAATATCCTATGTGAGTCAATTAATACTACACAGTTCTACAGACACTGAGGAATTGTGTAATCTCAATTTGGCTTTCCATTCAATTCACCTCAAAATATCCTTTTTAATGATAGAACATGTACAAAGCACAATGCTGTACACCAAGTATGCTAAGATAATCAATATACAGTTCATGTTTGCAAGAATATTGCAAAAGAATTAGAGAAGGAGAAAATTTAGAACACTGGGCTCATTCTGGTAAGCTTTGTGGAAATGCAGTAGCTGGTCATCAATTATTAAATTGCCTTTGAACACAAGGAGGATAAGGCAAGTGAATTTAAGGCAATCCATCAATAATACTGAAGTTTTAAGTTTTCAGAGTATGTCTCTGATTAGCCTTAATGGTAGGTGAAAAATATCTATTCGTGTTTTTATGTATTATTTTGCATTAATTATCATGGTTTAAATTGTGTACCCATCCTTCCTAATTAATATATTGAAGTTTTAGCACCTAGTACCCAGAAAGTAGAACTTTTTGGGGCCATGCGTTTGCCAATTTCAAAAGAAATCATTAAGATGGACACTAGTCCATTTTGACTAACAAACTGCAAACAGGGCAGACTTGGGAAAAGTATCTCCTAAAGAGGAAATGCCATGAAAACATCTAGACAACCATCTGCCTACACACCCAGGAGAGAAACTTAAAATGAGTCATTTTATCATATCATGGAAGGAACTAAATCAGCCAACCTTTGGCTGTTGGTGTTCTCCAGTTCTTAAGAACTTGAGGCTGTATGTTCCTGGTCTTGAGAACACTCCGTTTGTGGTTTCATGTTAGAGCAGCCATGGCAAAGCAATACACTTAGTCTAAATATACTTTAAAATAATGCCATCTTGCATAAATAATTGCTAGCTAATGCCATGATTGGTCTGTGCTTATGTAGTGATTTAACTCACGTGGAAATGAAAGGTTCAAAGGTGCTCATTTTAAAGAAGACTGAAGTTGCCAAAGTTAGCAAATTAATATTAAATGTATACATTAAAAAAGAGAACTTAGCATCAGCCAACCTCAGAACTATCTGGACAACTGAAATGTGGAAATATCTTGAAGGGAATGCAGGGTAAGAAAGGCTGTATATTGTGGTTATGACCCCAGATGGCTCTGCTTCCAGGCTTTCTGATATAGTTCTTATTGCTATTTTTCAACACTCTTGCCAAGACTCTAGTCAACCATCCACTTTGTGTTTGCCTGCTTTCAACAGTTCCTTAGTTCTTATCATTAGGTACCTATTGGTTAGAAACTGGATAATACAGTCTAGAAGGTTCTATTTAATATAAGAGAAGATGATCTTCATAATTGCCTAAGGAATTACAATAAAAACATGGTTTGTAGTCTTTTTAAGTATCTGGTTTTGAAGCACAGAAGATAATTCTTTGCTTGTTACTTTTCATGGTAAGAAGGCAACAACTGTCTGCACGGTGCTGAAAGTTTAGTTTTTGATTAAGTAGGCTACTATGGCTTCACCTTAGTCCTAAAACATAAAGTTTTATCTGTGCACACTTTAGGCTTGTCCTGTGTTAATGGGATGGAGCTTTTAAAATTATTTTATTATTTTGTATGTCTGGGCATTTTGTTTGCATGTGTATGTGTGTACCACATGCTTACAGTTTCTTTGGAGGCCAGAAGAGGGCATCATATTCCTTGAGGCTGGAATTACAGGTGGTCATGAGCCATTCTGTGAGGGCTAGGGACCAAACCCCAGTTTTTTGTTAGAGAAGCCAGTGCTTTTAGCCACTAATTTATTTCCCCAGTCCCAGGAAAGTGAATCTTTGATCTATAAACACTCAATATTAGAGCAAATTGTAAGTAAAAGAAAAACACCCAATTTGGGAGAACAGTACTATTCTTTATTCTTTAAATTAGATAGTCTGAAATGCTAGTTAATAGAGTGAGGTCTCTTTTAGAGATCTTGCGTCATGGTGCACACACTATTTAAAACTGTGGTAGGGGAAGCACCAGAATCTGTGGCATGTGTCTTGATCTTGATCAGACTGGAGTCCCAACCTGCACCTGCTGTGCCCTCCCAGCTTGCCCTGATGAACTTCCATTATATTCATGCTTCCTGCTCCTTACTCCTCCTTTGCTGTGCCTGCTCCCTAGGCAGTCTAAGTCTTGCCCACGGCTTCAATTACCACCTAGGAGCAAATGACTCACAAGGTTATATATCTAGCTTAGACCTTTATTTTCAGTTCTAGATCTGTATTTTCAACTGTCTCCTTGTCAGCTCTTCTTGTTTATCTCAAAGGTCCTTCAAATTCAATGTGTTCAACATGATGCCTCCTCCTGAGAGCTTTGTTCTCTCCCAGTGTTTCTGGTTTTCATGAGGGGCAACAACATTGTAGGATATCATCCTTAGAATCGCTCCTACCAGTCCTTTCTGGTCTTCAGTAGATTTCATAAAATACTCTCCATCACATCTTTCGAAATCACCACCTGATTTTTATGTTCATATCCATAGCCAGAGCTGTCTCAGTTTATTATTTGACCCTGGCTTTAGCTGTGTTCATTTTTCTCCTTACCCTTTGCCCCCTTCCCACTCCTCCTCTCTGTGGCAAGAATGCATTTGTTGAAATCAACTTCATTGTGGTCCTTCACCAGACTCACTTGAATCCTCCATGAGCCCCTCCTACCTTCTTCAACTTTCTTCATTCACGCCTGCCTGATGCCTCCTCTCATGAAGACTGTGAATCTCCTTACTCCATTTCCATTACTTTTTCAGCCTCCCATGTTCTCTCTTACTGCAGAGCATTTGCGTGCCATTCACCTTTTCCTATCAAACCTTTCTTTTTAGTGGTCACCTGATTAACTTCTACTCACCTGTTTAATGTTAACTCAAACTTTATTGCTTCAGACAGATCAGTCTCGAATATGCAGGCAGATTTAATTACTCCTACTCTGTACTTTCAGTGAATGTAGACTTTTATTCATAGTTGTAATTTTCCAATGAAATGATTTGATTACTTACTTAATATTGTAATTCATTTTGCTTAATATTTTGTTTTAAGTGTATATTCTAGGATAAGGAGTATTGTGGTTGCTTAATAAAAGTTTGTTGCATCAATGAAACATGTGCTAACAATTATTCATGTTCTTTTAATTATTGCCTCGATGTAAAATTATGAGGACTCTGGGTGGGGAACACAGCTTAATATGTAATAAACTTGCTGCACTTGTTTGAATCCACAGAATCCATGATAGCACATGTGTTGTGTCTCATTGCTTCTATGAAAAGACAGGAGACAGAAACAAGATATGTCTCAAAAACTCAAAGGTATCTAGACTGCTGTATACAGTTGCCAATGACAAAGAGAGACCACCTAAAACAAGATGGAATGTGGGGACCAACAACCAAGTTTGTCTTCTTAGCTACACACATTCAATATGAAAAGCACATGTCCACACTCACACACATGATATGAGCATGTAGACACTTGTACATAAACATCATATATGCAAACACACACAAATGCTAACTTTGATTACAGAATAATGGTGACAAAAATGACTACACTCAAAACAATAATTTTAGAATAAGAAATAATTTAGGCTCCGATATGCATGTCAAGGTAAGAGTTTTAGATACTGTTATAATAGCAATCATATTTTAAACCATTATCACTTGAGGAAAACGAAAATATTAGGTAAGAAATGGGGAAGGATGACTAGCATTGTCCTGAACTAGAGCTTTCACTCTATCTCTTTTCTCTATCAGAAGTATTTTCCCACTACAACTTGACATTGCTCAGTCATCATATCATTTAGTTTCTGCATCAACTTCAGGTTTTGGGTATGAAGCTTTCCTGATTATCTTTTTTAGTCAGAAGAGGATACGTAAAGGAAAAGGAAACCACTTCTGGCATAAACAGCAAAGTTTTATCCCACATTTTGACTACATATCCATGTTGGTAAGCAGGAAGGAATGACCCAGAGATCCAGAGTGGAATTGCTGACCCCCCAAACACTATTGTGAAACCAGAGGGAAAGAAGATCCTAGAAGAGTCCCTGGTAATGAAATACTGGCAGTGAAAGCAATGAGTTCCATCAGTACTACTCATGCCTCAGACACAGACCTAATCACATGATCCTATCCTATTGTACCAAAGAGTGAACTATGAGTATTTGATAAACAGCATAATAGGTCACCTTTGTTAGCTTCTTTTTTGCCTGTGAATTTTATGATAATTATTATCATCTGGCTGGTTTCTATTTTTATTACTTTTTATTGCTTTACTCTTTCTACAAGAGGCCCAAGGAGACGATACTCTATCCTGGATCACCTGTATTTATAGCATGTAGGCCATGCATGACCTAGGAGAGGCACTAAGTAAACACAATTTACTAAGTGAGTGAATGAATAATTCATGGTTGTGATGTTGACCTCACCTTCCTCTGTGCGAGCTCAGTTTGTCTGTATTTTAAGTCAGCATTACTGCTGGTCTATGAAGACAGGCCATAGGAAGGACTGGGCAGAGAAACCTGGAAAAGGTAATTCAGACTTGAAATGTTCACAGAAGCTGCATGCCACTAGGCCAAAAAGATGATCCAGCACTGTGGCTCCTATGGTCTTTAGCAAAGCTCAAATGAAAGAACTCAGTGGTGACCAAAGAGCTACTTCACAACAAATACTTTTTGAAATATTTCTTTCTCAGTTTACAGTTCGCATAATTGCTCTTTAAATTCTCAGATGTCTTAGAAGAGGTTAGCACACAGAGAAAGCCACCAAACACGCCTATCCACCCTGAGTGTCCTCTCTCCAAGGTACTGACTTAAAACTGGGAATGATGGCTGCACTGTCCCTAGTGCTGAATGTTTAGTGACAATAAACCACTTTCCCAAAAGTTCTCTCCACCTCTTATTCACCCAGAAGGGCTATTATCATTGCTATACTTGACTGGGACATTTGGGCACAATACATGGCACAATCATGCTCCCTGTAACTTAAGGCATCTACCTGAGAAACCAGGTTAAACATTAGTACTAAGTCATTTTATGAGGATTCTAAACTATACAAATTTGTTATCTTACGTTCATAATTAAGAAGTCAGAAATAAGCCTCATGTGACTAAATTCAAGTTTCAAAAAGGACTGCAGTTTTACTTCCAGTTCTAAAAGAACATTTTTTTCGTATAATCCCAGCTAGAAGAGTTACTTGCTGCTTCGGGCTGGTAGCTCCTTCAATTCTATCAGTGACTACTCTCCTCACATAACTTCACTCGGACTCAGATAATAGCCTGAACACCTCCTTTTAATGTCACTTTGACTACCTTGAACTCATACAAATCATTTATCTGATTTAAAGTTAACTCCTCAACAGACTTCGCCCTATTTGCCATTTAATTTTTTTTGATGGCATGTATGATGACATAATCAGTTTCCAGGGATTAAAAATGTCTTTGAGGGAGGGACTATTCTTCCCATAATGTTTAGTGAATGGAATCATTTCAGTCAACAAAACAATAATAAAATTAGTCTAAAGGACAGTTTGTGCCTTTAAATTATGTTTACACTTATTTCAACACAAGGATATAACAAAATATCTTTAGTCATCTGAAACCTCTTAGGATGCAAAGATCACCACATTGTCTTACTTTAGATAAGGAAAATGAGACAAAGATGGATTAAATGGTTTATTTAAGGGCATGTCCTGTGGAAGAATTCAGATTGTGATTCAGGTCATTTTCTGTTTTCCGTACCTATAGCATTTTATTTTAGAAAACAATTGGAGCTAATCAATAACTGGTTAATCTCTTAAATTCATAAAGACTAAAATCACAAATTAGAATCAGTAAAGTAAGTTGAAACTATGGAATGTGTGCATGCTGTGTGTGAATGTGTGTGTGTGTGTGTGTGTGTGTGTGTGTGTGTTTGAGTGTGTGTGTTGACAAAGTTAGCATTACTATAAATATGAGGTGTGATGAATACTCTAGTGTCCTGTGTGACCTATTTACAAGAAACTGACATCTCTAGATATGTCTAGATACATATCCAACCTGTTAATAGTATGGTAACAGGAGAATACTGTGTGTAAAATTGAGCCTTTCTCTAAGAAGTTGAAGTTCTCCACTTAAAGCTCACCCCACTTCACAGATAAGTGCACATTATAGATGTGTCTCACGAGTTATTTTTAAGTGAACTGAGATGGTCAGTATAGAGGTAGAACATAGGCATTTGTGATGGACATTAGATTTAGGAGGTAAATGGTTACTTGATATCTACCCCTAAATAAATTATCTGTCTTCCTAATCCATGCTGCTTGGAATTGTATTGTGATAAACTGTCTACCTAAGGGAACCACTTTTATCCTTTATGGCTAACTGAAAGCTAAGCAAATACTCTTCATGTTTATACATAGTCACACAGAAGGCCTTAAAATATGCTGTCTCCCTGGTAGTGCTGTGCTTTGTAAAACAGGCATGGAAGATGCTATTTATATCTTTAATAAAGCATTTAGATTAATTTTTACAGTTCTTCATGGATCCCTTTGTAGAGAAACTGGGCACACGGGGTTAGGGTATTAGATTCTGACCCTTATCCTCAGTGACTAACCTGCCAAACATTTCAATTCTCTCCTCGATCCTGTCGCAACACACCCAGACTATTTTGAGTACATTCTTTCCCTCTGAGCCATTGTCAGGTTTCTAAAGAAGTTGCAGTGCCACTACACAGGGGAGAAAGTGAGCAATGGGAAAGACATGGACACATTTTCACAGCAGTTTTGTTCTCAGTACCCACTTCCCCTAAGCTAAGTGCAGTGGGCTAATGAGATGCATTTGAGCAGATTAGAACTTCGAGTTCAGTCTGAGAGCCATGCTGTAGCTTTGAGAAGTTTAACGAAGGATCACAAAAGAGTAACGGTTCACTGTCTTTTCCTGACAGCTCTTATTTTCTTTGCTTGTACATTCTGTAGATGTACTTTGGGGTTGATGTACTAGGTTGTTTCTTAGTTGTCTTTCATAGGCCATGAGCACCAGCTACACATCTACTGTTCCTTAATAGGTGCCCTTTCCATAATTTCTTTGCAAACACTCTATCTATCTATCTATCTATCTATCTATCTATCTATCTATCTATATTATCTATATATCTTGATCTCTATCTTTGTGTATGTCTTTCTCTCTCTCCTCTATTCTCTTTCCATCTGATGAAATGACATAACAATGCTTAAATTCATTTTTATTTTATTGCTTCCATTGGTCTTTTAATTCAATTCTTTCCTTTTAATTCATAAGTTACATTCACTATACATGGCTCCAGCCTGTAAACAAAATATGAATTACAAATTCTATAATGAATAAACAATGAAACAAGAAATTGTGTTGACTCTTACATTTCAAATTGAGCCATGTCTAAGTAGTCATAGTAAAAAAAAAAAAAAAAAAAAAAAAAAAAAAACGTAGCATTTTGAAATTTTCAAATATTTGTGAATAATTTAGGGCCAGAGAGGTGGTTCAGTGGTTAAGAGTATTGCTCTCCTAGAAGACCTGGGTTTAGTTCCCAGCACCTAGGAGACACATCATAACTGTATGACTGAACACAACTCTGGTTCCAGGGGATCTGATTCCCTCTTCTGGCCTCAGGGGGCACTGCATGCACATGGCACATAGACATACATGTAAGCAAAACAATATGTATAAAGTAAAATACATAAAATTTTGAAAACTTATGAATAAAGTATTTGAATTAACATATATGTGGTGATATTTTATTTGTGCTGAAATGTGGTGATATTTTATTTGTACATTAATAAATAAAGTTTGCTTGGAGAAGAGAAGACATAGATATCCATCCATAAACAAAAGCCAGGCACACACCCTTAATCCAACCACATTGCAGGCAGAGTCCCTGTGTGTTAAAGGACACAACCAAGCTTGATGACACACGCCTTTAATCCCAGTACCAACCATAAATATCTGGAGGTCTGTACAGACAGGCAGTGATGAGGAAGTCAGGTGGCTGGGCTAAGAGCCAATGAGAAGTCAGAACAGGAAGGCAATAAAGGTGCAGGTTAGACAGGAAGGAGCTGATTCTCTTGGGAAGCTATGGTGACATAGTGAGCTAAGGTTAGCCAGTGGCCCTCACTATTTCTCAGATCTCTACAGCTTTCATCCCTGTATTTGGCCCCATGATTCTTATTTAATAAGACTGTTTAGAAATTTGTCTTCATATATATATAGTAGTGTATAGGTCCAAATGAAACTCAGTAACAAGTACCACTTTACAATTGTCAAGTTGTAAACAATTAACTACATCACGCAGAGTTGGAACTCAATAAACATAGACAAACTGACTTGTCCATTTAAGAAAGTGCCCATGGTGCTTACAGCCTGGCTATAGTAGCCACACCCAAAATTAAAAGCACAATTAGGATCTAAAGACTGTCCAGTAATAATTTAAGAAGTGGTAATCTAGCTGTCAACAGCAACTACAGTGTCAGAATTTATGGTCATTATTGCCTGGTGACTATGCAATACCTCCTAGAAATGAAAAAATAATGAGTAATTGGACTTGAGTGAATGCTTTGAGGCTAATAAGGATTGGGAAAATGTTTCCAAATAAAGTGATGAGAAAGATAGACCTGTTTTGTTCTGTGAGTACATAGATTATAGTGTCTTCGTTTATACTGTTTTAGCATAGGGTAGGTTATAACTGATTCCATTTGTTTAAAAGCAAGTGCTGATGTATTTTCTATGACAATAGTTAAGATAGATCTCTGCTCTCCAGTAAAAATTTTATTCTTCTCATTGATGCTGGCCAAGAATAAGGGGTACCTAAAGGTCATTGTTTATACCAAGAGCTTTTGAGTCCATCGAAGTAAGGAAATGGAGTGAAACACAATATTTACTTGTATGACTTGGCATACAGTATTAATATTTCTGCCTAAATAGAATTTCCTTTTCTCCAACCACATAGTTCTTGATAATCTCATAATAGACATTATTTTTAGTTAGAATGTAAATAACATCTGAATGGAAAGAATATGAATTGGAAAAGGAAAACTTGAGTTTGGCCCTAAAAGCAAGCCTACTTCTCACACCTTGGTCGTCTTCCTTCCCTGTTTGCTCTCTGACACTGTCCAGCAGAGACTGAGATCAACATGATGGATGGAACTGTCTCCCCAGCACCCCTGTTTTCTTAGAAACTTGAAGTTTCTAGTTCTTGTCCTATTTCATTCTCTCATGTGTAATTGTTGGTCAGATCTAAGATAAAATTCATAGAAAATGTATGAAATATTCTCAAGGATAATCAAGCAAAGTGAAGGCATGAATCATGGTATAAGATTGACTTCTAGCTTTTTAGGTCATTCTGTGAACAAGGACTTCTTAGTTACCTTGTTCCCATCCTCGCTGCCTTTATATGCTTAGAACAAACTACAACAGCCATAGTTAAATGTCTTTTTCTCAAAAAATTACAGAAATGTTTGTGTACCAGAAAAACTCACTTCTAAATATGTAGTTGGCTTATTACTTCAAAAACACAAAATTAAATTAATAAACAAAAGAGTCATATAGAGGAGACCAGAAATACAGCCCAAAGCACAGCATCTTGGGTAAAGTGTCTGTGGAAATGCTTTCCGTATCCTTGACTTCTTCACTCCTGTGTCACTGGAGATCAGATCACAGTACTCATTGAGTGGGGTATTATGTGTCCTCCACATAAAACATGGTTTCTAGATTTTTCTTCATGGACACTGACAATGCCTCTAACTTTAGCTACTTCACTGGTGACTAATTAGAGTATTTAAACATTCCTGCATCACCTATAAGATCACACTTGCCTCATACTTCCAAATCTTATATACAGTATAAGTCAGCTAGATGTCATTACTAGAAACAGCTTCCGTATGTACAAATGGCATGGCCTCTTCCTGATGTTACTACATCAAATATTTCATCTATTGTTCTTAAGAGAAATATTTTCATTTTTTCTCTTCAGTTGGATCTAAAAGGTCTTGGTGGTTTCATATCATGGATATGTAAGAAAATATTGGTTGTTTTTCACTATTTTGTTGAACGAATGTCAATACCTTAAATCCAGTTCATGGCAATTTTCAGAAGAACTTTTTTTTCTTGTAGATTCCATCTGATATTCTCAGAACAGCTCATTACACCTCACAGCACTATTCAAGTAAAGCATAACAAAGGCATCCTGTTTGCATGAGATTTGTTCAATAAATACTTTTCCACCAAGCCATAGACCCTGTGTATCCTATATCTGGCATCAATAACACTAGAGTATAGTGTGTCTGCTATGGAGTTCTCAGGGTATGTGTTGAATGGTAATCACTGAAGACTTCTTGAAGACATTCGGTGATTACCAATATGTGTTTATTCAGCATCCTTTCAAAATTAGCTCTCGTTATAAGGTAATGTTTGTCAACGAAGGAAGACCTTGTAGGGATAGAGCACATACATTACCTAGGCCTGCTTCATTCCTTTCTCTTGGGATTTATAGAATACTGCCCTTGAGAGCTCTTATAAATGAGGTCCTTAAGCCACAAATCCAGTTACCTTGTAGATTAAATGAGGAAGAAAGGACATGTTCAGCATATATCTTTGGGGCACAGTAAATCAGAGCATGCTTTAGCGATTGCTTCCTTAGGCATTCTACTAGGAGAAAGAGTGTTTCTAAAGTGAACAGATCTTCATACTGTTATATTACTGGTCATATTCAATTGAGTCTTTTGCAAAATTCTCTTTTCTGCATGGTAGCTATCTCAGTCACTCTGGAGAAATAGAGGGTAAATCAAGTTTAGTGATGAAGCTTTGGGGTGCTGTTATGGTCCCCAAATTGGTTTCTTTATTATGGAGTAACATTTTCAGCTTTCTCTTGATGGTCCATGGCTTGCTTAGGAAACTAGTCTGCTATATGATCTGAGGAAATATATGAATTCTCATGAGTAAAGGATTAGTTAACTCAAAATTCTGAGGAAAGCAGATTTCCCTATAGACTAAGTTGGTGTTAAATACTCCTGGAAGACTCTCTTCTGTACAAAGTTACTGATTCAAATCATTGGGGAGCCTTGTACATAATGCAAGAGAAGACTCCTTTTGAACTCCCTGGAATCTTATCTCTACCTGAAATTCCAGTATCTAATTTAGACTTCAGGAAGAGAAGTTTAAATTGTTTGTCAAAAACTATGCTTGGAAATGGATGCAGTTGGAGCTCCTCAGCCCCAGTCCTAGGGGCTTACCTCTCTAAGTGGGTCTTCAATTTCACCTCCTGGTGGGATAAATGCATGAAGACTAAATGCTCCTCTAAGCAGCCATGCATCACACCTGTCTGTTTCCATGTGTGTACTTAACACTGACTTATCCGCAGCTGCTTAACATTTTGCAGCATGGTGCTCCTCCTCTCTCACCATTTCCTCCTTCTTAATATTCCCTGTTTGCAACAGAGCTCTGTATTTTAAATATTTTAGACTCAGCAGCAGTAAATGTTTTCAGGCTTTGGATAACACTATCAAGGCTAAGACAGAGTGAGTTTAAAACATCTGTGATGCCAAACTTCAAGGAAAAGAAAAAAATAGCATAGCATTGTTTGTCAGACTCTCACTAAACATTGTCACTCAGAATCAGTCCCATTTGTGTATGAAAACTTCTGTTGTGGGATATGCAAAAGAAAGGCTTGGGGTTTTTTCTATGAGAAAAGGACATCATCTTTTCTAGCTGAAGAATAGAAGCTTTTAAATTACTCTCTGGTTTGAAGGAAAAATAAATAACTCTAAGAAGAATGGCAGGCCTATTGTGGGACTGTTATTAAGATTTTAAAACAACAGAGCTACTGAAAAGCCCATTTCAAGTGCTGGCTGTCACTGGAAGACTCACTTTGAACCCAAGAATGTTATATTCCAAATTAAATCATGGGAAAGAAAAGTTCCTCAAGCTTACATCCTGGGGATCAGGCTGCTTTTCCTTAGCCTCTGGTTGCTAAGCTTCTTGGCCCCTGTTTACCTCTTAGAACAGTTTTGTGAGCAGGAGAGTGGGAGAAATAAGATCCTCTCTGGTTCATTTTCCTCCCATAAGCAAACCTTCCCCCGTATTTTCTCAGATCATTGAAAATAGAAAAAGTGGGAGGAGACAAAAAGTATGGCTGCCATACCTGGTGGGAAATCACTGGAGTTCAACTCGTCATCCTCTTAGTCCACTTACAATAAGAGTGCTGATTTATGCATCTACTTATTGAAGCCTAATCACTCTTGCACTGAAATCAACATGGTGCAGTAAAACATGTACCACATCCCGGGGAGTGAGACCCAATCAGATCCCCTCCTCTTCTGTTACTGGTGACCTTATTTATAGTCTTATTCAAAAGTGAACTTTGTCAAAGATTCAAAGTCATACCCTCCAGGCATCAGTGCTCTGCGCTGCATTCCTAAAACTAGTGTTATAAGGAGGTAGGTAATGAAGTTTGGCTTCACAAGTGGAAATTACTAATTTATTAGAGTGCTTTGAGGTGGAAAATAGGCATGCAGATAAAGGAAAACTCACAGATGCATTCCACAAAGTCTTTAAAAAGCACTTTTGAAAATGTTCCACACCAAGAGTTACTAATAAATGCAAACGCTATATTCCTGGGGTGAAAGAACACTCTTTTATCTCAGAAAGTGAACTTGCTTAAGAGATGAAAATAAAATGCTCAGAAAACACATGCTCATTTCCTGTACAGCAAGAAACTAGAAGGGGTAAGAATGAGGATCCCTGGGGCCAGTGTGGAGATGGATTATGTTTAACATGCATCTTGCATCGCTCTGGTGGATAGCATCATTGGCTCTGCTCGCGATGCTCCCTGATAAACATTCTCAAAGAGGTCACCAGCATGACCCAGCAATCAGAATCCTTATATCCTGACTGACACCTTGAAGTCAGAACCAATTTATCATATGCCAAAATTTCTGCTGAGAACTTTGCAGTGATTAATTATGCTGTTCTAAACAACAAATCTAGAAGATACTACTTAACCCACTCTGTAGTCTAAAAAGTTGACTTTCATAGAAGTTAAATAATTTCTCCACATCACACAGTGAATGGCAGAGATCCAACCATACATGATACAGTTGTATTCAGTAAGGACTTAAGAGAAGAAAATGGACATCATTGAGGCTTGCTTACAGAAAGTACTGTTTCTCTTTACAGCTCCTCACAAAAGCCTGATCTATTTGTAAGCCTTTGATGGCTATCCACTTCCCTTTTCAGAACAGAATACCTAGATCTTATAGGAAGAAAGATGGGAAACAAAAACAGAAACAGAGTACAAATGAGCAAATGGGTGGGTTTTCTTCTTTGCTGTTGCTTAGGAATTCCTTTTTTTAAAAGTTTCAGTGTGTGTGTGTGTGTTTGTGTGTGTGTGTGTGTGTGTGTGTGTGTGTGTGTGTATACAAACATGCACACATGTACATTCAAGAAAACCTCAGGTACATTATAACAATGTGGGTTCCTGAAGCCTTTTTGGAGGTAATGGCAGGTGGAATGATTGTGAACTGATTTTTCAAGAGTACCCAACAGAGAAAACAATGAAAAAAATCAGATACTTACTGCCAGAAACCCAGTAATGTGGAGGCTGGGGGCAAGAATGAACAGAACTGCCTTTCTCAAACAAGACTTTTGGTGGAGTGCCTGTATAGACTCAGAGGGCAGAGACATGGCATTGCCATCCCTTATACTTCAAGATAGCTTTAATCAAGCAAAATTGAATTTGTGTCAGGTTCTGCTTAGACACAGCTACAGGATTTTCATTTATCAATGAATTTATATTGGTGTATAATTCATTGTCTTGATGGTAAAGCTCTCTTCAAGAGCTTCATGTACATGTTTCTTCTCAAAGATGAGAACTTAGAAAGAAAAGGAACTGTGGCTTCCTTATTCTGCGTGCTCTTTAACAGCCCACAAGGGCCTGTGCCACTACAATTGAGCTGAATTGCACTGGGCATATTAAATAGCAATTTCTCTGTCTCTGACCTAAAGGACATGTTATTTAGTTGAAGGTTTCAACTCTTTCTTCTTTAATTCTATTTGGAAATCATGTAACATTATATTTATGCAACACATATTTATGTCATCATAGACAATATACATTATCAAAAGTAAATGTTGTCCTCAACTACACTTTAGAATAATCACACCATCATAGTATCAAACGGGGTCTGTACTTTAAACTAATAGGTAAAATTTTGGAAGGAATTAAAACACATTAATTAAATAATTAAAATAAAGTAAAATAAAAAAAAATAATAGCCCATGCTCTGAACACAGGAAGTTCGTATCTTTTATTTTCCTCGGAGACATCTAAACCTCCCGCCCCCCCCCCCACTCCCACATCACAATCACTCTGTAGGCTACTACTTCCCATTAATTGATGAAAAGCATAGGCATTGGCCTGTGTGTGTGGGGGGGGCGGGGGGAAGCAAAGACAGATAAATAAAAATCTGTTTCTTCCTAGCACACCAGTAGACAACAAGAAATAAACAATCTGAACCGTTCACCGTGACTATAAAGCATACTGCATTTGTTCTAACATTTCCCCACCTGGAAACACGGGACTTAAGTGTCTTCTGCCATCAACAAGCCTTCTTCCCAATGTGCCCTGTCACCTTTGTAGCAACCGGGCACTTGCTGGCATGGGACCTAGGGGTGGTGGTGGTGATTGCAAAGGTTGTGGTGTCGAAATTGCAGATGGAGAGCTGGGCTCTGGGGACTCGGACGTGGAGAGATGCAGAAAAGAGCTGGGAGAGAAAGCTGTCATATTTGCTCGGAAGAACCGCCAAATCAGAGCGCAGAGAAGATTTCATTGGAGGAGCCCCTTCAATGGCAACTAATCCAGTCAGATGGAAAGAAAATTGTAAATGTTCTCTCCAGAAACTGTCCGCCCATTGCAGCTGATCGAACACAAACGCACAAATAGAGACACCACTCTTGCTCTGCTGCTACACACAGCGGGTGAGGGCGCAGAGACCCGTTCTGGGGAGCAGGCACGCGGGGGCACAGACACACACATTCGCACACGCACACGCACACGCCAGCCTGCGGGCTTGGCCAGAGCCCTGAAGTCGCAGTTCCCACTAGGAAATCGCCAGAGGCGCTGGGAGAAGAGGAAGAGCGCGGCTCACAGACTCTAATTACTACTTTCCCGGCACTCGGGTGAAGAAATGAAGTCCGCCCAGCCCTTCGCCATATCCAAGTCTCCTTTCTATTTCGGTGTCCACGGTCATCTCCCTGAAAGCCAGGTTTGAAAGTCTTATTTGTCTGTCTTTGGCGGGTGTGATGTTGAAGGTGGCGCGCAGAGGCAAATTAACTCCAGTCTGAACAGCCCTTTGGGTCCCAGTCTAGCCAAGCTGCAGGGCGGATGTAAGGTGCCCCGCAGCTATCCCAGAGCCTTAGGGTCCGCAGTCTCCCCGCCTCCCCCGCCCCACCCGTCTAAGTGCCACAGGGACAACTAATCTTTTGCTCTTTTTCTCTTGCAAGATCCAGGGAGAAGGAGAGCAGGCGGCTAGCTGCGGACTCTAAGCTGTGCAGCACGCGTCAGAGCGGGTCCAACTCCAGCCCGCCAAAGGCTCCTCGCTCCGGCCAGACTCCACCAGATCGCAGCCCTGGGCGACTAAATCAACTACAGGTAAAGACAATGCCACACCGCCAGGTTCTCCGATTGCCCACGCCAAGGGCCCGGGTACCTTGCAGCTCCTCCCAATCACCGGACCCTGGCCGCAAAGGGGCTGGGTCTGGAGGAATTGTTTGGTGGTCCTCTGAACGTTTAGGTTTTCCAATGGAAACTTTAGCATCTGGGGCTTGCCGGAGAGCACACATACCTTAGCGGATCTGGGGGGGGGGCACAACTGGGACTGGGGTACCATTGGGGTCGCCAAGTCCAGGGAAATGTGGCGGAAGCTGCCTGTGAGCGGCGCTACCTTAGCATGGCTCTGTCTTTGAGCTTAACATCTGACCCTTTCTCCTCTTCATCCCCCATCCCTATCCCCAACTCCAGATGCTGCTTTGGGGAAGGCAAAGACAGCTCAGTCTCTCCAGCCGCTCAATCCCCTTAGCTCCAACCCCTTAGGGTCTGAGCACACTGCGTTTAGGGTGGAGGCCCCTCACATTCGCGTTCCCACTCCACACTATCGTGTGACTCCGCCTTGGGAGAGAGAGCCTTCTCATGAGAGACAGGTTTGTTGCTGCTGCGGTCCACGGACCTTGGCCAAAAGGGCAGGGGAAATAAGGTTCTAGGGAAGGTTCCCAGGAAGAGAGAATTGCAAGCCAATTTTCCTCTGGGGGCGCACAAGGTTGATTGCTCACTGTGGCTGAGGGAAGGGATCCCAGTCCAGAGCTGGTGAAGTCTCAGACTCTGCGGGAGCTTGGCCACCCAACTCATGGCGGGTACTGGGTCACTTTGCAGGTCGTAGATAGGGGATTACTGTACCGCAAATGACCTTTACTGTTGGCATCTGCGGAGCTGGGCGATCCCCACTAACTTGTGGCTCTGGGAGCCTGTGAGGTGCGGTCCAAACCCAGTTGCAGACAGACAACACAGAAATTCCACCTGTGCGCTCCACCCTTCCATGTCCCTGGAGGGTCACAAGCTGAGCAGGAGGAGAGGCTTGCTTTGTAGAGAGTTCCAGGGGTAAGGATTCACCCAAATTGTTGACACCTCCAGGGGTGAGGGGGCAAACTCTGCCTCTCTCCTCTGATATACGCATCCTATGCATTCCCCCTTTCTATCTCTGTCATTCTGCTCCCTCGTGGCTCTTCAGAGCCACAAAATAGTCCGGGGGGGGGGGGGGTCGACCGGTCTTTCAGTCCCTTTCTGTGATGCAGACTCTGGAGCTTGTGTGCATATACCCGCGGAGAGAAGCGCTCGCTGCCAAGAGGCGGGAGGAGGGCAGAAACATGGAAGTAAACGCTTAAGGCAAGTAGAAATGCCCGCCGACACATCACCCCAGATGCTCTCTCATGTCCTTGTGTCTCTTCACGGGTCTCTGCGCGTCTGTTCCGGCAACCCCACTGCTCCAAATCTCCCCATGGGGTGGGGGTGAGGGCGGGAGCGAAGGGAGCAGGTTAAATCTTCGCCCCTCGCTCCTATGCTCCGGGTCCGGAATCTCCCATGCTGACTTACATTCCTCTCTACTCCTTTTTTTCCCCCTTCGTCTAGTTTTGATTTTCTTGCTCTTTCTTTTGCATTGGGTGGCTGTGGGCATATGAAAATCTTATGATGTTCAGCCCCTCCAGCCATAAGCAGCCAGCAACACAAACCCACATCCCAGCGCTCTGCCATGTAGGCTTTAGAGCTCCAGTGCCCAGGCACCATTGGGCATTCCCCCCCAGCATCTGCAGCCTGGGCCATCTTTGCCTTGGCTTCTGCCTTGATCCAGCTGAGTGGTGAGGGAAGTTGTTCCCACTCCCTGGAGAAATCCTAGAGCACTCAGACAGACCTTGGTAATTTGATGTAACAGTGCAGTAGGGAGGCTGTGCTGGGGTATTTCAGAGAGGTGAACACCTCTGAGGTGCAGTGGGAGGCGATTTTCCTGTTCCAACACTGGGTGCCTTGCCCCAGCCAAACTAGTTGCAGGTTTTTGTTTTTGTTTTTATTTTTTCCAATCTGTGCCAGAATAGTCTGATGACAGAGTGCCAGAGTGGGCCAGCACCTTCCTTGTCTTCCTTGCAATTGGCATATGCCTGGATTCAGAAGTCTTCTCTCAAAGAATCAGCTGAGCTCAGAAACTCTGGGTTAACCAACTCTGGGTTGTAGGGCAAAGGCTTTCACAATGTTTTCTGCAATTAACTGTGTTGATAAGTGTACAGGTTGATATTCATTTTCCATTACCAAGCAATAATGGAGATGTTGATTCACTTAACATTGAAACCCCTCATAGTCTCTAGGTTGTCTTGAAGAATATTACAAAGACACTGATGACTGTAGAGATAAAACGAGTCAATTTAGCCAAGATACAGTTTCATGCTGAGAACTGTATTGGGTTCCAATTGAGAAAGGGCACTTTTGAGACTGTAGTCAAGTGGATGGAAGACGTTTGTGCCAACCGTGTCACATCTTTGTCTAGGAAAGGGACTAGGGAAGTCACGTTAAAGCCAGAAGAGCTCTGATTGTCACACTGTTATTAATAATGTTTTGAAATTTTGGCAATATACTTGATAAGCTATTTCTCATCCATTCTCTGGACTTTCTGAGATAATAGAATATTGGCAAGTATGTTTAAAAAGACAAAATAGATTCCATAAAAGATGGGAACCTCTGTCCATCTTTGTCTATTGCTTGGAAGTTCTGGGAATATAGTGGAGTGGACATGGGAAAAGGGAAGTCGTAGGACCTAGAAGTCAGAGAAGGCTGTATGACAGATGTTTTGTCATCCTGTAAAAGGAGAAATGATATGTGCTTATGTAAGTGTGCCTGAAGGTGCCTGCAGGGGAACTGGAGGAAGAAAATATGTGCATTGCAATATCCCTATCATTTCAAGTGCATGAGAACCCAGAAAACATGTTTGAAGCTCTCAACTGACTTCAGAGGCAGCTGTGGAAAAGATGAACGGTTAGAATATACTTGAAAATCTTCCTGCAAAGAGTCCCATGAGCAATCACTTTTTTGGAGGGGGCATAAACTGCTATCTTTAAAAACAGAAATGATAGATTTCTCTAAAAGTGACTTTATATCTTTCTTTGCCTAAACAGCCCCACCACCACTACCCCAGCCAGGCAATAAGACACATTCTTAGAGGACCATTTCCCAATTACCAGTCCAGAGCAACCCATCCCCAGGGCCAAGAGTGGTGAAGGGCTTGAGCATCTTTAGAGGTGGCCAGCCTGCTGTCCGGCAAGAAAAGAACTAACTGATGGTGTGACTGTCCAGTGGTCAGTATAGAGCAAGCTGACTGATAAGAAGGAACGAGTCTCTCAGACCCACAGCAATAAATAAAGCAGAAGGAGGTGTAGAAGAATAAGAGAATTTAGAGCAGAATGCAGGAGAGATCAAGAGACGAGGGAGAAAAGAGAAGGAAATAGGCTAGGGACTTCTGAAAATGACCTTAATAGAACATGGTTCATGGTTCAGCCTCCATTCCTGACACTGGTCTTGACACCTCACTTTGTGAAACAATGTTCCCAATTATCTACCTAGAGACCTTGCTTTATCTGATCTTAAGATGTCTTTATTTCTTTTTCTTTTACTCTTTTAATTGGTGACAACTGACAAGCAGAGTTCCCTTGAAGGACTGGTTTTCTTCATTAAAATTATGTTTGCACTGATACATTATTTCAGATGTCCATGCTGTGTTCCCTCAAGGACTCATGTGTCTAAAACCCTGTTAATATCCCCCCTTGTGACTACTAACATCTCATTTGTCCCCACTCTGTTTCCTTCTGTTCTTTGAGCAGACGTTCCAACCCCTTTCATTAGTGGTCAGTAGTGCAAGTGTACTGTCTGCACATCCTAGGCACTGCTGTGTTGTTTTCTAGTGTGATAATATGTACATCATGTGTACACACATGCTCCTGTGTGTGTGTATATATATATATGAGAGAGAGAGAGAGAGAGAGAGAGAGAGAGAGAGAGAGGTGGTATGGATCATGGGAAGCAGGTCATCTTTCCCTAGGCACTATCAAACTATGATAAATCCCCGGCAACTTTCCTAAGCAGCTTACATGCATTATATTATCTGTTTTGCTACAAATCCATACAATTTTAAATAGTATCAAGCAAGTACCAGGGACTTAATAAATCTTTGTTGAATAGATCCATTTTCTCATTGCAAAAATTCTAGGACATAGGTACAATTTTCTTGATTTTACAGGAGTGGAAACCCACAGTCACAGATATCCAGTGATGACCCCAAATCACAAAGCTAGTATGTTGCATCCCCAAGATGCAAACACAGCCTGTTGGACTCCTGGGTTATCTGATACTGCACCAAATGACTATATACAGAGGCATATCTTGTATTTTGCCTGGATTTGGGGAAACATTACTGTGATATTTAGTTTTCAATCATGTTCTCTCCATCCGTTTAATTTGACTCTGCCTTTTCTGATTAGGTCCCCTACATCCCAGCAAAGAAGAGTCAGTGCCAACTAGATTCTTAGTTGGCACAACATGCTTACTCTGCTTAGTTAGTTATTATCCCTGGTTGAAAGCAAAGGCATTAAGATTACCAGGCATTTTGCCAGGTGCCACATCCACCTCTCAGCTAAAAGGCAAGAGGACAACATAGAATCCTAATGTCTTCTGGTTGAACTCATGATAAGTAGTTAAAGAGAATTCCCCAAAGTGAAACATCTAAGTACTTCATGAGAAACTTCATAAGTCAAAGTCCATTCTAGCTGTCTCGTCCTTGTATTATGGTGAACGAATTGCTCTCTATCATTTTTTTTTCCCTTTCTGACACTCAGTTTCTGAGTTCCAATGGGTTCTTTTAATTTTAATCAGGCTTTTTTTGTGGACTTCTGCTTTGCAAGGCAAATGTGACTTTGTGAACTGCTATCAGCTGAGGAGGAGGAAGAGGAGAAGGCTTGCAACTTCTATGCTGTCTATTCTTGTCTTCATTTCATTTTCTTCTTTCTTCTCACATGCTCAAGTTCCTTTTATACTATGACCTAAATATACAATCATCTTAGCTGCTGCTGTTACCATGGTAATGCTTCATGGTAGATAAGGGTATACTATAAGAATCAGTTTCTGTCATTAGTAATGGAATTCTTTCCCCCCAACCCTTCTCCCTCTAGCCAAGCTTACTACACCTAATGATGCCCTCTGGTGTTCAAAGTCAGGAAGCGCACTGATTTGTTTATGAGGAGCTCATTGTTTAAAGCTTAGGAGGCACTTTAATTTCAATCTGAAAATGGACGTAAGTAAGATAAGACTTAATTAATATGGTTTAATCAGTGTTATTATAAGAATACTTTTTGTTTCCTAAGTATGTTAAATGCTGTTTACTATGCAGAGATCTAGAAAGTTCTTATTAAAGGAGGTAGACCTACTGTACCCTTTAATGCTTAAGATGATTGTGAAACGTTCTTATGGAAGACAGAGAGTTTGTTTGCACTGATATATTTGCAGAGGAGAATCTAGTAGAATATTCTGTATGCTTTGGTCTGTGGACTTAAAAAACGAAAGTCTTCTGCCTGGAGAATGGTGAGGGTTTCTTGCTGGAAATGGCTGGATGTTTTTACTCTTTCTCCACAATGAACACATTTTGTTAGTCACTCATAACCCAACACACTGACATGAACCTGATATGCTGAGAGCAGCTCTCCTCTCTTTCTCACTCCAAACTCTACAGCTTCTTCTAGTTGAGTGGCAAAGCAAACCAGTGCTCCCTTTGGGGCTTCTCCAGAATCTCTCACCAAATCTCCATTGGCAGAGGGTTTTCAGACCTTTGCCGTGCTGTTTTGAACTAGTCCTCCATTCTCTGGTTTCTCCAATCTTCTACTCTCACTGCCAGAGTGCCCTTCCTATAATGCAAATCAGAACATGCCATTTTCTCCTTAAAAATCTTCCAGTGTTTCTCAAGTTTCTCAACTGAGTCCTTCAAACACCGATACAGTGAGTCCTTCCGGCACTGATAAAGGCTCTTTACCCAGCTGCATCTTTACTTGATGTTTCTTTACCACTATTCTACAGAGACAGAACACACAATAGCTAATATCCCGATACAATCAGAGTAAATGCTAAATAAACATTAGTCAATATGTTCTTTCTCCTCATTTATTTCCTCCTCTCCTCCCTCTTCCCTTTCATTTATCACTGGTGATATTTTTATTACAACAAACAACACATAATCAGCTTTTCATTTATATTCAGAAACCAATATAATAATAATATGGCATTGATGGTGTTTAATAGTCATAATAATGTGTTTTAGAGGGGAAAGGCATGAGTTATTATTTTAAAGCATTCTATGTATTTGGATAAATGGTTTTCTTGGATATCAAACTAAATTGTTTGCAATGTGGAAGTACTTGCAAATTTAACTAATTTAATCTGGTACTGATGATAAATCAACAACTAGAACTTAAAATTTCAAATTAAGGAAAATAGAAGAACAATGAAGATATTTATTAGTGATGAAAATCATGAATTTATAATGTATTAGCAATAAGAAGCTTTGGTTTTTATACTTAATCTTAGGCAAAAGGCTGAGAAGTGATGAGATATGATTTTTTAAAATAGCTAACTGACTTTCTAACAAAATTTTTGCATAGATGTTTATAACTCCATAAATATTCATAGTTCCTTTCTATTTTATTGTATAAAAATCTCCCTAGGCTACATTCTAGCTCAGGTTCAGATGTCTAGTACATGGAACAATGACACACCAAGGCTGAGCATCTGTATTTTCAAGATAAATGAAAATGGATAATTGAAGTGTGGTAGGGGGTGGTGTTCTGAAGTGTTCTGTTTTCATTTGGTTCAGAAAGGCAGGACATCTGTTTTGATGGCTAAGAATCCATTTGCCCTTGGGTGGTGACCTCTAGGCACACAAACACATGAGTTTTCAGTAGTCGGCACACATAGCTTGTGCTTTGAACGGCAGAGATCTGAGAACTGGCTAAATCAGCACTACCTTCTGAGACATTTTAAGGACAGTAATTTATAGGTTGAATATCTATAATACTCTGCTCTTCTTGAAGAGATTATGAGTAAATCAGGCCACACTCCCAGGAATGTAGATCTTTAGCACATACCTGATATGATCCCAAAGCGAGCAACAATGAAGTACAATTATGTTATAGTAAAAGGGCACTTTAGAAATTGAAGAGAAAAAACAGACAGAATGCTCAGCCCTGAAATATGTCTATAGGACTTTATCATGAAGATTTTGCCTCCCTGTATAGACTGTCAAGATCCAGATAGAGTTATCAGTGTGGTCCAAAATCTTCAATTTCCAGGGCAGATTCCAGCATGCTAAACTATAACAACTCAGCACAGTCGTGGGTGGTGGTGCCTGTCTTCTGCATACCAGTTTATCTCCGTGCAGCTCAGTTCCATCCCCATATCTACATCCTTAGAGTTAGCCTTGGGCTGGGAAGGGTTGAGTACTTGGTTCCCTTTGTAAGCCTTGTTTCAGTTTCTTTACCTTCTGTGGTCTTCATTTTCTTTCTTGCTGATGTCTTCTCAGCCCACAATATTCCTTTGATTCCTAAGCTGTCCTGCACCACCCTCTGTGTGGCTGAATGTCTAGGTTGTCACTGGGAAACAAATGAACAAGTACCTTCTCCTCTTCTTCTTCCTTTTCCCAGCCCCTCAGGGATGAGTTAGTAACAGTGGGGGAATTGTCTTCAGTGTTAACAGTGGACATTTAGTTGTAACTGTGACAAGAATTCATGCACTATGATGATCCCAAGAGGCAGACTTACCGAGTAAGCACATACTCTATGAATAGGGATGTTATGATGATCATTCCTGATGTTGTTATTCACTCTTAGTCAAGAAGATGTTTCCTCTGTTTTAACAAGGCAGATATGCTTTTCCTTACCAGTAAACTAGAGGAAGATGGGCCTCTTATCTCCCGATTAACTTCTTAGGGGCTCTTTACTAGGGATGAGTTAGATAGCTAAAGAATTACCTGAAGACGTTTTTTTATATTTCATAAATGCTAACATAGAATAATTTGATTGGTAGAGGTAATAAAATATATTATACACATTACTCATGTGTATTGTTGAACAAGTTGATGATTTCTGTACATTCCTTGACTTTATTTCAAAGGGAAGAGGCTTCTGCATGAACCTACAGGAAATAAGTAGAATTTCCCTCTCATTCCCTAATTGCATTCTTTGGACTGAAATATTTTGTTTCATTTTATGGAGAAGAAAAAAAGTGGCCCCAAGGCCAAAGTCCACTTTCTAGACAGATCCCTACTTTTCCTTGCTTTGTCCTCAAAGTTGCTTTTCTTTCAAATACTGTCAATGAAGTGGGCAGCTATGTATTTATATGTAAACCTTAGTAGCATCCATCTCTTTTTCTGTGTCCTGAGTCCTGAGGGTACTGAAGGAGGGGTGCCATGGATGACAAAGGCTTTAATGCTGTTGTCACCAGTGTGTAGATATGAAGTCCCAGTCCAGTTTTATTTTTAAATGACCATGATTGCTTTCTGGGACTAAATATTTATAACTTATCAGATTTTTCTGATTTGTGAATGAGCTATTCCTCTGTGACAACAGTAATGACCAGCCTTACTACAGCAAAGCCAAGCCAAGCAAAGCAAAACATGAAGTGAGAGTTCCTGTGCCATGGGTCTATTGAACTTTCCAACCTCTATCATTTCTTTGGGTATATTTTTTCATATATATACCCTTTATAGTACTTATGTCTTACCTTTTCTTTATAAACTTAATAAGAATTGGGAATTTTTCTGACACTGAATGACTTGGACTAATCTGAGTCTGAGGCTATTTCCACAGCATCACATCTAAGACAAAACATGAACTCTGAAGCTTCCTTGCTTCGTTTTGCTGCAGAGCAGGCACACTTTATAAGAGGCCATCCCATTTGAGAATTTGGCCTCTGGTAAAAACAAGGACCAAGAGGAAGGGAAGACAAATATAGAGGTAAGTCTCACTTGCAATCATCACTTAGAAAACTAACTTATGGAAAAGACAGAGCTCTCCTTAGAGGGATGAGTCTGAGTGGAGGCTCAGAACCACTGTGTTGGCCAGTAGCCTGGAGGAGGCCAATTTGTCCACTTCATATCTGGAAGTGGTGGAGCATGAAAAGTCCCTCAGGAACTGTTTTGGGGCACATAGGTGGAAGATATTTTTGAAAAGACTTCTGAGTATAGAATTCTTTAGGCATAAAATAGTTCATGGTTATTTATCAAAGATGTGTGGCATTTCTTTTGATTAGGGCAAAACCAAGCAGTGTGACAATGCTATTCTTTAGTATCTGTCTATTTTATACAACTACTCCCACAGTCTCTCTCTATAAAATAGTTGCTCTTACTTAATGCTGACTTGTGCATTGCACATACACAAACAAAAGGCCAAAGGACCTCACTGTCAGGAGGAGTAAAACTTCAGTAGACTAATTCTCTCACTGTTTATGTGTCCATTGTCAGTTCTTAACTGTTTGTACACCCCAAGACTCCTGAGAATCATAACTGTCTATTAGTAAATGTTAATACCAGCTAATTTTTGGTACAATTAATTGAAATTTCACACTCTTGTATTTCTGTATCAGTCAATATTTTTACACACTGACACCTTTAATCAAGGATTATCTTTCACAAGGAATTGCCAACAGGGCCCTGATTAATTAAAGTGATAATTGTTCCCCTCTCTCTTGCAGCTTGTTGGTTACATAACACATCCTGCAGGAAATTCACAACTTCAGCATTCCTCTTTAGATGCTCCCTCTTCATGAAGATTCCTCAGCTTCTATCTCTGCAAGGGGTTTCCAAAAATTTTAATTAATTTTATTTTTTAACAGTGAAGGAGGTTATATTTGTTCTCCAGTGAGTTTTCTTATTTGAACAAATACAATGCGTGTTTCTGTTATTGGAGTGTCTGGATTAAATCCCAGGGCTTCTTTCCATAAAAGAGGGAAGTTGTCAGACATTTTTCTTTTGATGTTCACTAGGTTGGCTTATTCAGTGTCTTCATCACATTGTATATATCCACGGCTCATTTCCCTTGGATCTGTTTTCTGTCTCCCAATGCTCAGTGAGTCAATTGCTTCTGCAAAAATATGTAAGGTTACTTAGGTTCCCAGGGCTGGTGTGTACCATGATTTCAGTAGACATGAGATCTAGATTGTACTTTGCAAATGGCAGCCCTGCTGTGCTATTCTTTAATAGACATTGCCCCTCCACCTTTGTGTTGGCACTTCTTGGTATCTGGGATACTTTTTCAGAAATAATTGATAGGGCGTCAAAATCTATGAGACAATTTCCCTAAGTCCTCAGAATCCATGACATCCCTGTACTATACGCTGGTCAGATCTTCAAAAGGTGATGCGATCCTATTTGCTTATTTTTATTAACTTATTGTAATTTTTTTCTTTCACTTGCAGCAAACACTTGCTTAACTATGTTTATAAATTACTATTTATCCCAAACCCATGTGGTCTTACTTTATATTTCTAATATTATTGAAATGAGGCCAAATACCAACAGGTCAGTCATCTAAAACTCAAATTGCTTTTCTCCCCTTACAATGTATAAATTCTTCTTGGTACATTAGGATTTTAGAATAGAGTTTATGTTTTGGAACACTTTGAGTTCACAAAACTGGAGTGAAAAATACATAGTGTTCTCACAGATTTCCAGTCCTTATACACCCAAGGATTCTTCACATGACAAACATCCTCTAGAGAGTGAGAGTGTTATCATCTATCCATGCCTATCACTTGCATTAGACATCCTTCTTGGTGTTTTTCATTATATGCGCTTGGACACACAGATAATGATGCACATATATCAAGATAATACCATAGTGTATGCTTCTGTTACTGTGAAAATCTTCTATGTTCCACTTACCCACCCAACTACCTTCCTGACTACTGACTATTACTCATTTGCTCTTCTTTCTGTCCGCACAATTTTCTGTTTTCCAGAACATCGAATCAGTGGGATTCTTTAACAGCTTCCTTTCTCCTGGTAGTAGGCATTTACCTTTTCTTTCACTACTTTTCACTATTAGGTCGTCATTTGTTTTCAGATCTGAGTAAAATTCTGTTGTGCCAGTTTTCTCTGGAATCCAAAGCTTTCCCCCACTTGTCTCTCCAATAAGTTTTTTTTTTTTTTTTACCTATACATTATATAAATATTCTCCTCTCACCATATATAACACATTATTTTATTCTTATACTAGATTTTTTGCTAATCTTTCATTTCTATACTCTTAAATTCTGGAAGTTTCTAATAATACCCACAGCTCTTATACTTTAAATATTATAATCCTCTCTGTTACTCTTTCTATAAGTAACCTACCCCCACTTCAGTGCTTAATAATAATATGAAACTGCTACTTGACATTATGTGGATTTTATTAACTATTTCTCCACTACTATATTTTACAGGAGATGCCTTTAATAATTCAAACAAAAAATATTTTTACCCAGTTGGGATGACTCTTCTGCTCCCTCGTGTCTAGCCAAGGAGCAGGGAAGAAAAACCCTCACAGAGCTGTCTTTTCCATTTCTTTTTATTAGCCGATTTCCCAAGACTCAGCAGTTGTGATGACGCCACAGTTCAATAAAAAGGCTAAACACTTCAATGAAAGCTTCAGCTATGAAGGACATATAACCCATAGATGAAAGACCATGAATTTGAATTTGGCTTATCAGTATCCCCATTTCTAGTTCAGAAGTAAGAGGAGTCCTAAGGGGTCATTTTAGCATTTCTCTGGACTATGCCCTTTCCTTTATTCTCAGACTTCAGGCAAGTTTCATATCTTGGGCTAATCATCCCAGCTATTAGACATGGGCTTTGTACTAGATAGCTTATAATATCCACTAACTATAACTTGACTTTTATCACCTCATTGAGTCCTGCCCTTTAAGCACTTTAATTATATTCATGATACATACAGTAATTTTTTCACTGATATTGTCTGTTTTTGTTAGAATAAGCCTAATACATGAGGGCAGAATTTTTATTGTTTTTCCTTTGTTTTAAAAATTATTTTATTTTTGCCTTCTTCTTAACATTGAATCTAGTAATTTTGTATAGTCTAAGCACAGAGACAAATGCAATAAATATTATCTAATGATGATTTTATACCTTAGTCTGCCAAATTTTTCAAGTATCCTACTATCCAAGTATATTTCTGTTGCTTCTACAACATTAAATTAATTACCTTCTGAAATAATATAAGAGACGAAAAACTTCCCTTTGGGGGTGGGGGACAGGTGGTGGTGGTCCATGCCTTTAATCCCAGCACTCGGGAGGCAGAGGCAGGTGGATCTTTGTGAGTTTGACCAGGTCTACAGAGTGAGATCCAGGAAAGGTGCAAAGCTATACAGAGAAACCCTGTCTTGGAAAAAAAATAAAAGAAAGAGAGAGAGAGAGAGAGAGAGAGAGAGAGAGAGAGAGAGAGAGAGAGAGAAAGAAAGAAAGATAGAAAAGAAAAGAAAAACTTCATTCAAGCTTTAGCAAAAGTTTTCCTAGGCTTCCCTTGTAGATATATGATGGCATCATTTGTTTAAACTTAATCAATTCTATGTCAAGCACATGAAATTGCAATAGGACTTCTCAGTGTCTGTATAATGCATTGAGCATCACATGTGCTTGAAACAGCACAGATTTCTCCCCAGTATTAGGGATAGATTTAATATCATTTTTTTCTTTTTACTTGACTCTACCTAACAGGTATATGAGCAAAAATAAACATGAAATTTTTAATCATGAAGCCATTTATTATACTGAGTACTGATAAAATTGGAACACTCATTTATTTGTGCTTGTAGTCATTAATTGCACAAAAAATTGCTAAACATGCATTCTGTTTATAAAACTTTGTATATCCCATAGCTAATCTCTCTGACCCAACATCCAGATACCCACTCTGTCTTCATATCTCAACAGAGGAAGAAACTTAGTTTACTTAAATCCCCACTTCCACTCTCAATGGTAGGAAGCTTTGCATTTATCCAAGCTAGCCTTGCTATAACCTTTCATAGCTGCAGAAGGATTGTGCTACCTGGTAGGGGCCTTCAGTATGTACTAAGACCTTAGAAAGAGAAGATTCAGTTTTCTTTGAATTATGATCCAGATATGTGTCAAACAGAATAAATTTGTTGTAAAATACACCCATTTCATGTGTCTTTGTCAAAACTTAGTTTTTTCCTCCATCTACATATATTCAGGAAATCAGTAGAGTGCCCATTATGATCCAATCTGATGTTTATTTCACAGTTAAACATACTGGGACCAAGAAGCAGTAGTGGGTTTCTAACTCATCTTCTGCAGTTTTGGAACCAAGTTTAGAGTCTGAACATCCTGGTGTCCAACCCACTTTCAATGTTATCATCACTCTAACTGACTCTATGGAATAGGTTGCCACCTGATTTTTAATCTTAGACATTAGCTCCTTCTAAGAAAGCTCTTGTCCCATAAAGCCCCCTTATTTTACTTCCTTATTTTAGGAGATCTTCTTATTCTTTTTGTTATTACTGTTTCTGTTTCCACAATGGCTTAGCAAGTATCCCATGATTTAACAGTGCTATTTTTATTTACAATGCGTGAGTTAATCAGTGATTTCAAAACTTTAATGACAGGTAAGAAATGATGTCAACCCATCGGAACCTGTGTTGGTTATTATATCATTGATTTCAGTCCTACTAAAAAATCAACCCTGGGTCAACAAGCTGTCTAATCTTGATAGCAGCTACTTTTCTATTCTTTAGTAGTTTTGTGAACATTATCCACTGTTTTATTTTTAACATTCATCTAAATAATTAAAGATTTTATTAATTTTTGGAGTATATATTTGGACTTGCTCATAATACTTTTGTAAGTCAATGCTTATATAATGATACAAATTAAAGTTTTAATATTATATAATTGAAAAGAAATTAGACATTGTAATGATGTTTGTTCCCTAAAAATGTTCAACTTCAAAAAATAAGTGGTAGTGTGATAAATGAACTGTTTTGTTGTTTTTTTGAGACAGGTTTTTGTTTTTTTTTGTTTTTTGTTTTGTTTTTTGGTTTTTGGTGTTTTTTGTTTTTTTTTTGTTTGTTTGTTTTTTTTTTTTTGCGTAGCCATGGCTGTCCTGAAACTCACTCTGTATACCAGGCTGGCCTTGCACTCAGAGATTCACCTGCCTCTGCCTCATTAGTGCTGGGATTAAAGGTGTGTACACTCAGCCATTAAAGGCTAAGCTCGCAACCAAAATGATATACAAACATTTTAATGGAACTGCACCAAATTCTACTTCTTTCTCTTGCTTCCTCATTTTATAAGGTCATCAGAAGACTCTGTTCTCATATCTATTGCCAAGTTTACAAAATTGTCAAGGCAGGATCTTTAGAGTGAGCAAGAGACAGATTGGAAAGCCACATTTTTGTGTCATCCTTCCTAATTACATCAGTGGATTTTCCTTCCAGATAGCATTACTTCATCCTCAAGTCCCAACACCTGTATTTGTAATTGGTTTGTCATAAATCTTTTTGAGATGAAATGCCAGGCTTTTATTTTTGTTTTGTTTTTATTTTCGTTATCTTTTTACCATGTTTTTCATCAGGGGAAGGAGAAAGGAGACAAAATTGGTAGTGAGTTGTGAAGCTGGTGTTGTCTGGAACACTGAATGTCTCATGGACCTGAGCAATTAAGGGGGGAGGGCAGAATACAGTAGTCACAGGCCACTGTCATTCTCAGTGGGAACGTGATGTGCCCCTGAAGAATGCTGGGAAGGCACTTGCAAAGCTATTTTAAGAGGCGTTTAGAACAGACAGAGGACAGAGCAGTGTAGGAGAGCATGCCAGAAGCCTAGTTTGTAAATACTGTATTCTCTTCAGGGGTTAGTCAGTGGCAAAATTAAAAAGGATGCCTTGCCAAGGAACGAAGCTGCTTATCTCCACCTCATGAAATTCCACCCTAAATAGAGTGTGCAAATTAAAATTGAAATGTTTCACCCGATGACAGGAGTTCCGCTTCTGTTCATTTGTTTTGTGTCTTTTTTCATATGACTTTTCCCAACGTACAAACTGGTGCTATGAGTTGGTACCAGGAATCCACTAGAAGACAGATGAGATGCTGTCCTCAGAGAAACAGTATTTGAAGAGGCTGGAAACTAATTTGCTTCCGCCTATTTAGGAAAACGGTTCATTCATCTTCATAAGGCCCAGAGGGAAAGGGATTTGGACAAGAATGACCATTTTTCCTTGGCAGGAGGTGCCTCCTTGACAATGGATCAGAGGAGAGACAAATAAGGACCGAGAGTTTGAATTCTTGGTCAGTGAAAACCCTAAGGTTTCTAGAAAATTGGGACAGGCTGCATGCAAAAACAAAGTAGGTCTTAGAAGCTTTCTTCAACTGCACCTCTACCTCAAAAATAGCCTAAATCTCAGAGGCAGCAAAAGTATCTATGCACAAAGAGGATGCTATCCACACCCCATCTATCCATATCCTGAAAAAAAAAAAAAAACACATCTCTCATGTCAGTTTGACTTGACTTTTTTGATCCCACATTTGAGAGTTCACTTTTGTGTCCCTTCAGTATTCATTCATCTATTATACAGAAGACAGATGCAGGTGCTTTGTAAAGGATAGCTATTCTTACACCAGAAATACTGGTGACTCATTTGCTCTGCAACATATATTGCTAAAAAATTAGGTGCATCTAGATTCTCAGCTAGACGTCTAGCATCTAGGATTCATTGTAATTCTAATCCCCGCAGTCTTTGGTAAGAGGTAAGATGAGAAAAGAGAAACCATAAAATATGGGTGTTATAATAGAGACTTTAGGACTCCCAAAATTACAAAAGGAGACAGTGATTATCTCAGATGAGGCTTGGTTTAATGGAGGACTAAAGGGCCAATAGGGTTTCAGTTGATTAAAAGGAAGGAATAAGGACCTCACAAAGTTTGTAGAACATGTGCCAAAGAATAAGAATGGAACATTTCAAGATTGTGAAGAATGAACAAGTCATTCCAAAGCTTACCTTATTCATTATCATGTGCAGAACCTATCACCAATGGCAAGCATTTCGTATATGTCACATCCATCCCCCATTCTATTTCATTAGAAAGTCACACAGTATGACTATAGGAAATTTGATAAAACTATTGTGGAGAAGGTTAAATTAGTCAAATGACATCATCTAGTTTATACCTACCACAGTGTGCTGTGCTGAGAAACAGTGGACCCATGTAAACTTGAAATAAATATTCTTCCTGAATTCCCCATTTCCTACCATCCAATAATCTGGACTTCAGATAGAACAGTAAGATGATTTCATGGTTTATATTAAAGCAAGTTCAGCAAGTCACTGAAGGAAACAGAAAACTATCTCATTTTTTTTTTTTGTCTGTGTAGGTTCACAGATGCTTGTCATTTTATGAGTAATCTCATGTTGAATAAAACAAGGTGAGGGAAACACAATGAGCCCAAATCGCATTGCTTTAGTGGATGAATCCTACATCTCTTTTTCTCTCAAGCAGCTACTGAATTGGGTAGTACAGATTGGGTGATTGTTTTCTTTTATGCTGGATTCCCTCTTTTGAAATGTTCTATTTGTAGGCTAATTATGACTTGCATGCATTTCCTTAAAGAAACATTTACAGTCTGAAATGAATTAGTATATCCACCATCTTAGTTTGTCTTTGCTTTTTTAAGGGTATTAATAACAAATTGAGGAAATATAAAATTACTAATTTAGGGTTACTTGTCCCAGCTTGGATGACCTGCCTAGGAATGGAATGTATTCAACTCCTATTGCCAGAAATGTCCCAAGCTAACTCTCCTACCATAAATCCCCTGGGTGAGTTATGGAGAAGTAAATTAGTAGTGATGCGTTTGAACCTGTATGTTGAGTCATCTAGACTTCAAAAAGTATAGAATTTCATTGGTAACCTCAAAATTTCATGGACCATGCCTCCTAGTAATTATTTGCCACCTAGTGTGAAAATCAAGTGTCCAGTTGAAAGAAGGGACCAAGTTTTTACTGTTTGATCTCTGTGAAGTAGTTCTCCTTCTGGGAGTGCTTAGAATTTTTGCTATCAATAATAATAATAATAATAATAATAATAATAATAATATTTTATTTGAAAACATATTGAGTTCAAATTTTCATTTGGAGAAGAAGATATAGAGAAGAAACTTTCTCTATCTTAGAAAGCCTTTGATGACTTTCTCTGTCCTTTTTTTTACTGAAGTAAGTCCTGCTTGGATATCTTTGGGAAGGCAAAGATAAAGGGGAGTTACCTCAATAAATTTCTCCTATCGATCGGTCATAAAAAGAACTTCTAGTAGACTCCACTTAGCTTAAGGCCATTCTGTTTTTATTCTTGGTCCTGGCTTTCCTAACTGTGTTTAGCCAATGGGTAGATGTCTAGTAAGAAGCCCAAGAATGATGTCTCAGAACATGTAGGTGACCAACTCCCTTCTTCTCCATGTCTGCTAAAACTACACATCCCTTCCCATCTCTGCATGGAGTAGAAGCAACAACTCTCAGAGTCTTCCTGATTAACTTTTCTTTCTGCCTGAAGTGAGCAGCTAATATGTGGTGTTAGATGCTGTAGGGGTTCAGTGAGAAATACTTTATTTGAGGAATTTCATACTTGAGTAGAATTAACATTTTCAGGTCACTTTCATGCTAGGTCTTACCATGTCAATTAAAACAGTGAAAATGATTTCCTAGAAACACATCCATGGGCCAAGCTGAGCTAGACTATCCCCCACTGAGACTCTCTTCATAGGTAAGTCTAGGTTTTGTCAAGTTGACAATGAGAACTAACCATCACATAAGGTTATTCGTGATCAGAATCATTACATTTACATTTTGGATCCATTTTATAAGCACTGAGATGCTATACTCACAGAATGCTCTACAGTTACAGCCACTATTTAACAAATGACTTAGATTCACGTGAAAACTCCTGCTGTATTTTATGGTTTATTTGGTTATGTTAGTTATTATAGAAATGTGATTTTCTTTCTGATAAACACATTTAACATATGTGCTTGTTAGATTTGCTTCTTATTCCATTTAGAGCTTGAGAAATTTCACAAATGCAATGTAAAGACTGGACATCTAGGCTGCCTGGAAGATAAGTTAGCCTGGATTGCCCCATGTAGAACATAATCTGTGCAGCAGGTCTGATCATCTATGGCTCATCATTATTCCTTTCTTGCCTGTATTTTTTTCTAACCTGGGAATATTGTTTGAAGTTTTAACTAAATTGATAAGAGATTTCTTTAAAACTAAGACAATATGTTCTAATTTTTTAATAGAGTTAGGAGATATCTAGAATAAAATTTTACTGTGTGTGTTAACTTATATCTTAGATTGGGAAAGGAGTAACTGAAATACAATCTAAGAAAATGGGTGAGCACATGTTATGAGAACCATCATGTGACCTTGACAGGCTTTTCTGGGGTGTGTGTGTGTGTGTGTGTGTGTGTGTGTGTGTGTGTGTGTGTAGCTAAAAATAACTGATATATTGAGCATATTTTCCTGGGAAAGTATTTGAACAGAGCGTATTCTGTGGCCATTGGCTACCTTTCAGATTAAGTACTTTTCCTTTGCAAAATCCCCCAAAGAATGTCAGTACATAAAAGAAAATCACCATGTCCTACAATAGAGAAAATCTGTGACCCAGAGACAACAGAGAAACAGTCTGTTTACCAGGAGTATTCTAGAGAGAAGCCCCAGAAGACTGCCTTCATTCCAGTGGCCAGAAATCAGGAGCTATGCTCTAGTGAGTAATATAACAGACTTCTGGATAGAAAATGATGCAGGGCTGGCTTCATGGATATTAGCCAAGAATGATGATTCTCTGAAAAGGTATAGTTTGTAGAAATTAAACTTCCCTTTATCAAATACATATTGAACAACACATACATACACACACATACACACACACACACACACATACACACACACACACACACACACACACACACACACACACTGCTATCTACTAACTTACTAACTAGATAAGCTCAGAAACTTACCACTCACTTCTTTTAAAATTACCTTTTCATTTTAGGATAATTATAGAGATACAGCAAAGACTGCATGGAAAGCTTCCATGCACCATCATACACTTCCTTTTGTGAGAATTTTGTTATGCTGCATTGGACACTAATCACCATTGAAATGTTATCAACTGGTCTTGCTTCGTTGAACTCAGAGTTGTTATTCAATGTCCTTTTCCTGATTAGGAGTCATATCCATGCCCAAACAAATGTAGTTCTCATTTCTTTCTCCTGAACATTGTGGTAGTTCACTATGACAGAGGTTTTAGATGATATTGACAGCTTTGAGGTTTACTGGCCAGACATTTTGCAGCAAGCTTTTTAGTCTTGATTTGTCTGCTGGTTTTTATCATGGTTAGTCTGTGGCTATAGGAAGGTATACCCAGAACCGTGCTATCCATATGGATCATTACAAATGATGTTGAATTGATCACCTGTGTGAGGGTTTGTATGCTGTGACTCACATGGGACTCTTCACTGCCTTATCTCATTCTCTACCATGGTCCTCTGGAGATGACAGTGGAATTCTCATATCTCATGTTAGCCATCTTGAGTTACTGCTGCTTCATTGTGATTCCAGCCACACTTAATGGCTTTAAACTTTTTTAGACAAGCCTCTCCTGCTGTCTTCTATTTAGAGATTTTCATAGCATACATATTGCATTGGCTTTCATGTGTAGCAGTGGTTCTCAACTTTCCTAATGCTGCAACACTTTAATACAGTTCCTCACATTGTGGTGACCCTAACCATAAAACTATTTTCATTACTACTTCATAAAACTGAATTTTGCTAGTGTTAGGAATTGTAATGTGGTTGTAATGAATTGTAATTGAATCTGTGGTTTCCAATAGTCTTAAACTACCCCTGTGTAAAGGTAGTTCAGTCCCCTGAAGGGGTTGCAATGCACAGGTTTAGAATCATTGATACAAAACTTTCCATGATAAAATGAGATTGGCCTAGTGAATAGTCTAGCATGGAGAAGGAAGAGATTCAAGAGACCCAATCCCAAACTGAGGTGCTATAGACAGTTGAGGGCTTTGTAGGGGAGGGAGAATTGGATTTATTTAAGGGTGTAGCTCTTGTTAGGTGACCACTCCAGTGGATGCCTCTGCACCCAGTAGTATATGGGCAGCACAAAATGGGTTGATGATTTACTTTATAAAAGAAAATAAGGATCAAATAAAGTTGGGGTGGTGAGGTAGGATTGGATCTGGGAGAAACCAGGGGGTGAATATGATCAAAACCCATTGTACAAAATCCTCAAAAAACTAAAATTTACTTTTTAATGGGCTCAGCTTATTATGTCTTGGAACTTTTCTTCCTTCCTAGAATTGATGCAGTCCTTTATTTTATTTTCAGTTTATAAGAAGCCCAGGAGTCCAGCTCCCAGAACTGTTCCATGTTGTATATAGAATGTCTCACAGTAGCAAGGGTTTAGGAAAAAATTCTTATCTATCTAAGGGTCTTTAGTAAAAACTCACATATTGTGAAGGTAATTTTTTTTTTATTAGTGGATCTTGAATTTTTTTTTCTAAAAATCTCTCCACATAGCTACATTCTCCATACATATTACCCTCTAACTCTCTCACTTCTCTCTATATATACCTCAGCTACATCTCTCTTTCAACACATACACACACACACACACACACATCACTTACACACACACACACACATTCACTTACACACTCACTCTCATACTCACTACTCTTTCACACCACGTCTGCACACTCAGTTACATCTTTTTTTCAGTGCATACACATGTACACACACACACACACACACACACAGCCAAACTCTGGACAATTATAAGTTACATATACAGGGTCTGACCCATTGTCATAACACAAGAAAAATCACATACTTTCTTCCAGGCTAAGGAGGTCACACTGACTGGCCAATGAGTAATACTTGAACATACACATAGCTCTGAGGGGTTGGTATTCCACTCAGAGTGACATTGAAATTCTGGACTTAATGAACAGTTTGTTGGCCAAACCTTGAGCCTTGTATCAAAAGTGAGTCTAGGAGTATATGCAGAAAGTCCTCTGTTGGGAGGGCCTGTACAGGGAGCCATGTCTCAATCCTATCAGCCTGATTTTTGATTCAACAGAAACTTAGGAATTTGTCCTTGTGTATTCTCTGCAGGGGCAGCTAGTCTGTTTTGAATTTGTTCTGAAGTCTAAATTTAGCTGTCTTTGTAGTTGAAAATACTATTGTTTTCCTGTTTCAGTTATGAAAAATATGCTTTTCTATTCATCAGAATTATTTTTGCTTAAGCAGAAATCATCTTCCTGACCATCTACAGCTATATGTGTGCCCAACTATAGAATATTTTCATGAGATAAACACACAAGCAGTGGGGAAAATACCCATAGCTGTTATGAGGGAAGAAATGTAGTGGCACATGTAGAAATTACGGACAGTCATTTACACTCAGTGACCCGATGGCCTTGCCAGGTGGGGCTTCCTATGGGAGAGTTATTCATCTAGTGAGTGGACCTGTTGTAAACTAGTTGTCACCTGCTGTGGCCTCTGGTAAAGCCATTGCTACCAGCAGCTCTCAGCACTTATGTCTTGGAACTTTGCTTTCTTCCTAGAATTTTTGCAGTCCTTTATTTGATTTTCAGTTTATGTTTTGTTAACCAGAGAGAAGGTAGGAACAACAGCTACTTTATCAATGAGGGCTGGTGTCTGGTACATGATAGATAGTAATGTTCATTGAAATATTGAATCAGTAGATGAAAGCTGATGGAAAAGGCACATACTCTGAATTATTTCTGGTAATAATTTCTATTTATGAATATCCATCTATTGTTTAAATTGTTAAAAATTACTAAATTGTATTCAATTTAATGTCATTTATCTTCATTGCTTTGTTTGATACATGGATTTAGGTGATATGTTAAAAGAAAAAATAAGATTAATTTTATGTCACAAGCACAATAAGATGACATTTGTCTTAAGAGGCCTTAAGAGGTATGTTGTAATATATGTTACTATATATATATATATATATATATATATATATATATATATATATATGTATTATATATGAGGTTATTTAGAGTCTCAAATAAAACCTTAGCAAGGTTGAGTTTGGGTCAGTGGAACGTCACTAAATGGCTAATCAAAATACAAATACAACTGAATTATGATTATGTCAAATGACCATGGTTTATGGCTGCTTCATAATTTAGAAAGTAGAAAGACTAAAAAGGCAGCTGCAGATGAGCAACTGCACATACACTGCAGATTTTAGCTTGGAGTTTATGTGGGACTCTTTACAGTGAGAGTGGGATGTCTCTGACTCTTTTGCCTGCTCTTGGACTCTTTCCCTCTTACTGGGTTGCTTCGTCCAGCCTTGATATGAGGGCTTGTTTCTAGTCTTATTGTGTATTGTTATATTGTGTTTGGTTGCTTTTCTGAAGGGAAACAGAGGAGCAGTGGATCTGGAGGGGAGAAGACACAGGAAGGACCGGGAGGGGAGGAGAGAGGGGAGACTGCTGTGGGGATGTATTATGTGAGAGAAAAATAAGAAAGAAAGAGACAGAGACAGAGAGGAAGGAAGGAAGGAAGAAAGGAAGGAAGGAAGGAAGGAAGGAAGGAAGGAAGGAAGGAAGGAAGGAAGGAAGGAACTGCTGTTATACAGGCTGGCTTCCAAACGAAGTTAAGGTCGGTGCATATGGTGAGGAGGCAACAAAGTAGGGAATAATAAAGAGCAGAATAGACTGGCCTGTGTGGTTGGGTGTGCTGGAATTAGTGGTGGTAGATTGGACACCTGAGGAACAGTGAAGTTTCCAGGGTAAGCTATTGGACAGGTAGGGATACTGAAGATTACATATGAAGAATAATTAGTTCAGTTATGAATAGTTAATTTAGGGGATTCTAATGTGTATCTAAGAGGAGAATATAGAGTCAAGTTATATCTTTCAGAATCTACAGATGATACTGAATGTCTAGGTACCCAAATCTTCAGGTACTAAAGAACTTTCTACAGAGCACCTCAGTATTTGAATATAACTACACACCTTACTATATAGACAAATTCAGCTACAATATACTTTAAATCATTTCTAAATTAGTTATAACACATAATGCAATGTAAACAATGTGAAAATAATTATCATATTGTATTATTCAGTGACTCATGACAAAAACAAATATCTGTTCATGTTAAGCATAGACATACTTTAAAAAATACTCAACTGAAGTTGGTAAAAATCTGTGGATATGGAAAACCAAATGTCTATTAGTGGAAAACTTGACTACATAAGAATACTTAGTTATACACATGCTTGTTCTCAATAGCACTCACACTGGATTTCTTTAGGAAGTACAACTACCAGGTAGGAGCAAACAGAGGCAGATATGTAATAAATGAGCTCCTAAAGTGGAAAGAGGTATTAGGTCTCTTTTCTTAATTGAAAACAGTTTATCTTTTATTCTGCTCCTTGTTTTCTGTCTTTGCTTTTTGAATACTGCAGGTATAATTCAAAGTATAATTAAACAGCATAATGGTGAATTGTGCCATTATTAGAACCATTTTTAGCAAGCATTAAAAGGAGTCATGAGAAGTGAAACAGACATGGCTTCTGATTCCAAGGAGAGAGCTCATGTGCATATCCATGTGGCTTCTCATTCCTGTTTATGTTGGTCTCACCAACCTGCTTCCTCACCTTTCCTCCTTCCTTTATGTCTTTCTTGATGTGATCCTACAGGAATTTTATACTTTTGAAAATGAGAATGCTTGTCAAAGGAAAATTTAAATGTTACAACTACTTTATTTTTGTGGCCATCTCTGTAGTTGCAAAACCTTGGCTGGCTTACACAAGAGCTGTATGTTCCTCTAAATACCTTAGTACAATGACTGGTGTTCTCCAGTCATCTTATGATGGTAATTAGACATTTTAGCTGGAGGACTGAAAGTCAAATTAATAGAAATACAGAAAACTTGCTTCAAATTAACATCAAAGATTATGAATTTATTTTCTTGAGGTTTGTGTGTTTCTCATAGTTTACATCCTTGGTTTACAGAAAGCTTACCTAATAAGTTCACATTACCATCATGTGGATTTTAAATTGCAAGTAAAAGAGCATTCATTTTTGACTTTTATTGAAGTGTCAAATCTAGTAAATGTTCTTAATTGAATAATAAGTTATCCCTAATGTCAATGAATAAATACAGATAAAAGAGATTGTACAGGCCAAGTCAGTAACTGATTTTCAGTACACTGATTTTATAATTCATGTGGATAATTATCTCATGTTAAGTCCCTAAAACTAATACATTCTATGTGTCTGTCTCTGTCTCTCTCTTTGTCTCTCTGTCTCTCTCATTGTCTCTCTGTCTCTCTGTCTCTGTCTCTGTCTGTCTGTCTGTCTGTCTCTCTCTCTCTCTCTCTGAGTGTGTGTGTGTGTGTGTGTGTGTGTGTGTGTGTGTGTGTTCAATTAAGGATTATAAAATGGCTTTTCTGTTATCTGTTTAGAGAAAAGATGAAGTAAATTCTACAGGGAAAGAAGAAGAAGCTAATCCTAGTTGAGGCATATTTTGACTCCTAATAGCTTAGTTACATTTTCATTGCCATTCTAAGACACCATGACAAAGGCAACTTACAAAAGAAAGAGTTTATCAGAGCTTACAGTTTCACAGGGTGAGTCCCATAACATGGTGGGGAGCATGGCAGCAGGCAGGTAGGCATGATGCTGAAGCACTGGCTGAAATCTTACATCTGACCAACAATCAGGAAGCACAGAGAGAGAGAGAGAGAGAGAGAGAGAGAGAGAGAGAGAGAGAGAGAGAGAGATCTCAGAGGGATTAAGTGAGCCACACCCTCTAATCCTTTCTCAAATATTTCACTAACTCATGATCAAGTATTCAAATATATGAGCCTATGGGGGCATCCTTGTTCAAACCAGTAAATATGGTAATGTAGTATGAAAAATTTATTCACTATCTCTTGAGTTAAATAGATTTCAAAAGTAGAGAAGTGATACAGTAATGGCCACCCAGTGTAATAAGTAAACCAGCTAAAATAAACATTTTCTTGAAGAAACCATCAAGATGGACACATTAGTAAAAGATCTAAAAGAACTTCAGGTCTGGTTGTTAGCCTGAACCATATGTTTACAGTTATTCAAGAACAGAAAATCTTAAAAGAGTTAATAAACTTAAAACTTCATATGTGGAGCAGATTTAGAGTCCTCCAAACTGAGTTGACTGAAGTGTGGTTGACTATGAATCCATATTACTACACAAATCCAAACTGTGCAATTACTGATAATCTCAGGAAACTTACTCCTATGGAACATTATGTGCTTCTGACATTCAATGTTTGATTCTGTTCTGTGGAATCTCTGGTACTTTATCATCTACATAATGTCAACTGCAGTGTAATGGGCATAGTCCATTCCTCCCCAGACAGGAACCATTTCATTTTGAAGAGTTTGTTAGATATATGCCACTCTTATAAATTATGTAGGAAAAATCCCTGATTCTAGTTTAAAATTCCATCCTGTGGCAAACTGAAAATGTTCCCACAACTGGATACCCCAAGAGATGTTCTGCATTCTGCAATGGGGTAGTGTTAACCACATCATCAACATAACAATGGGGGAAAACAGGCTTCCCCATTGACCCAGTAGGTCTCTACAGGGAAGGGTCTATGTGCAACTGTTTCACCTTTCTACTACCCAAATAAAATGTGCAAAATGAGAAACTTTCTAAACTCTGTCACATCTTCACATGATTTTTGTTGAACAAGCATAATATTATGATGTTGAAGTATCTAATCCCTGACATTTTGAATCAGAATTCATGCCATTCATTCAAAAACAAGAAATTAAGGGGAAAGTAAGACCAACAGTTTGAACTACATTTCATTAATCATCGTAGAAACAGTTCAGTTAACACATAGACAACATCATCTGTCTTCTTACTGTGGTTCTATGTATTGTAAAACAGAGAGTACTCTGCCTCTCATTTGTTTTCCAGAATTCCTTTCTTTGGCTCAACAGCTTGCTTTTAAAAAAGCAGGGGTTTTCTTCTGAGTTCATATAGGGGAAGAACAATACAAAACATTGTGGATTAGGAAATGAGTAGTAGATGTAGGTGCTCTGGGTAGCTGGAAAAGCTTGTGTTCATGAAAACAATCTGGCAAATCTTTGCAGCAAAACAAATACTGAAAAATTACCTGATCAAGAATAACCTTCTCACTTCCATGATGAGATTAATTTTTTCCTTCTCTGTTTTTCTTTTTCTCTTAAAGCTTATTTTATCTTATTTGTGTGTGGGGGGGGGGTTGCAAGAGCAAAGGGTGGATACAAAGGGGCAGAGAAATGAATGTGATGGAGATGCATGTGAAAGACAAGAGAAGTAAATAAAAAGGAGAGAAAAAAGAATCGCCTTCTCTAAGTGAGGGTTCTTAGTTTTTTTATTGCCATTATTTTTCATTGTAGTTTCTTAGGAAGCTTCAAAGACTGTTGAAATAAACAAACACCAAGCACAGACTCCTACCAAGCATCATTGTATCTGCACAGATTAACAGAACAACAGCTGCACCAAAACCCAAGGCAGGGCTCATTCCAGTAGGACTTTCCGGATCCCCTCACTCAGAACCAGATACTGGTCCAGCATAGGCAAGGAAAAAGGACAGGGAAAAGGATCCTTCGACAACTATTAGTACAACTGGTGTCCTGCTACTGGCCCACAGTGTAGCCACAGTAAGCCACAGGGAAGAAGAGTGAACAGAGGTTTAGTGAGTGATTAGGAGCTGTCCTAAAAAGCTGTCATGAAAAGCAGAAGAACAGGGGTTGACCTTTGAGGCAGCAGCATCTGATTGACTTTTCTTTCACATCTTCTCTACACTGGCTTTCCAAGAAGCAGGATCATTTGGGAACTGTTAGAAGCCATGAAAGGAGGAGAAAACATAAAAGAGGAAAGGAAAAACATCTGGAAAGGAGGTTTGTATGAAAGTGGGGTGCCCATGGGGGTGACAGAGATTAAATGCAAGAGAAATTAGAATAAATGGTTTAAAAATCACTAACTTCATAATTATCTTGCCAAATGCAGAAATAATTGTTATTTGAAAGAATCTGTTCCTAGAGTTATAAATTCCTTGGGCATTTTTAGTTTCCATTAGGGGTAGGAAGAGCAGACCTCCTAGATGTGTGTAAATGTTACTGAACGCTGAGAAGTAGTTACTGCCATATGATGTTATCAAGAACCCATGAATGACTGGAATGACACTGACTGAAAAGTCTATAGAGAATGTCAGCTGCAGACCATCTCAGCACTGCAATGTTTTCATTTGTATTATTTCTTTTGTTTTGTTAACGTGAGGGTAAACCTCAGGGCCTCATGCATGCTAAAGAAGCAAATTATTCCTCAATATATCTTGAATCATGATTAATGTATGGATATTCATTCATAATTTTTATATCTATATATACATAGATATGGATATAGATACAGAATTCCTGGTTTATGTATAATATGTGCAAATTACAAAAACAAGATCCAAGTTCTTAAGAAACCTTGTTTCTTTCACAAGCCAGTGGATTATCTTTTTCAGCCTACAGTATGACTCAATAGTCCAGTGCCCTAGGAAAGATAAAACCTGAAAACCACTCTTCAAGATCTAGATATAGCTGAATGTCATACTGCACATCTGTAATCTCGGTACTGAGGCAGGAGAATCATAATTCTGAGTGTATTCTGGACTAGATAGGGAGACCATGTCTCAATTTTTTTGAAAGCAAAAAGATTTGAATGCATTTAACAATAGCTTTTCTTGCTGCCTGGCTTTTTCTATCAGTAGATGGTATCATGGGTTTGCATCTACATTCCAGATGGAAGTGTACTGAAGCAATTCAGATTCATAGACTCTTGAGGACAAATTTCCAATGTCACTGTGGCTTTGCCTCCCAGACTGATTTAAACATAGACCCTTTAAATACTATTCCAAAGAGAAGCAAATAGTGCCTTTATGCATACTGGACATAGTTACTTAGCACTTACCACGTATGACCTGTACAATAGTGTGTCAAACAGACCAGTTGCTGCACAAATAAGCTGTGGCACTGTGGGCAGTGTGATACAAAGATCAGTGATATTTAGAGCCCACCTACCCCAACTGTCACCCCTACTATCATATTTCCTTTTATTTAATTGCTACCTTTTCATTGTTGTAAGAGTCAAACCCTTTAGCTTTTAGTTGGCTGCATTCATTACAATAATTTTATTAATAATTTTTCTGCCATACAGTTTTTCAAGTTTACAAAAACTTTTGCATGCCACATGCTTCACAAAACCCCTTCCATTTTTTCCATTTAATACTTGAAGAAATATGGGCTAGGAGACAAAATAACTTGCCAAGATGCATCTGGTGTTAATTGCTGGAGGATCAATTTGTAACCTAAATGCAGGTACCCAGAGATAGGAGTGTCCTAATCCATGACATAGTCATACAGGGAGAAGAATGAGTGGCTTCTGATCAGTTCTCAAATAGAGGTATGCTTAGCTCTCAGCTTCCCTTTTATGGATCACTGATGTTTTTGTTTGTCATGGATTTCCTATCTCATGGAAACTTACTCTCAGATGAAAATAGGAAACCAGACATTTAGTATTTTTATTCATACTGTGATCTGTTTATCATTCTTTAAGACTTATTAATCAACACTCATCATTTATTATCTATATTCTATCTATCTATCTTCTCAGTCAGTTACTAGTTATTAAAGTCATCAGAATAGTCTTCAGAATTAATATTTGATGTAAGTTTCAGAAGAGTTTCGATTTAAAGAGTGAGTTTGGCTTCAGTGACAATTTACTTTGTGATACCTTTTAAGAATATACACATCTTAAATCTTGTCTTAGTCTTTAACTAAAAACTGATATTCATCTACAGTATATGCATCTAAACATCAGACACAGAGGGAATATGGGTAGTAAACATAATCCTTGTAAGGCCTTACTAACTCACAACAGGGACTTTATTTGACCACACTTTAGTCTGGCCTAGGAACTTGGACTGTACTTTTAGAAAATACAAATATAGGGCACTGGAGAAGCCATTGCACCCTTGTATGTGTGGGGAAGGAGCAGAGTTGAAATAGACAGCAGAAGAAGACCTCCAAGATCCACCAAATACATCATCTAGTAGCACTAATGGCAAGCACATCAATTGAGCGGCTCAGATTTTGAGTGATGTTTAGGGCAACCTGGAATGTAAACAACAGGTCATAATTAAGGAGGTGTTTATAAGATGGTGCAACAAGTCCAAATCATATCTTCACATGAATGCTATCACGACACCCAGGCTCAATTGCGCAGATATAGACAACTACAATCAGATGAATAGGCACCAAAATTTGACATTTTACTGCAACATGGAACTATGTATAAGTACTTTAATATATTTGTTACATAGAAGCTATATGGAACAAAATTTGATATTCGCCAGGTTTTAATGATATGGTCAACACTACTTGCAAATTTTTGCTGATTCTTTTGATCATTTTTCTTTATTAAAATAGAAATGTGCAAACCTAAGGTTATTCTGGAATACCAGAAATATGCATAATGGCCAGAAGCTTAGACAGTATTATAGAAATGGAATGTAATAATGAAAGAGGCAAGTGATGGGAACTGTTTGGGGATAGATAGGAATGAGTTGCGGATTCTTCAAGCACCACTGGTGAAGAGGAACACCACACACTTTATGGAAGCCTGGCTGGTTTGGAAAGTTCATTGTTCGACACCATGGATCTCCAGGTGGGTCACATTTAGAGATACACCAACCTGGAGGACTCCATGCTGTTGAGCTGTTCACAAGCAGCGGAACTTCTAACTCCATCTTCCAGGAATTAAGTTGGAGTCTTCCATAGTGTTATTATGCAAATCTCTTTCATCAGGGAACCTCACTCTTCCTCTTTCAGAAGTGGAGACCAATGTCACATTTCTTTATCAAATATATGTTATTTATGTGAAACTGGTTTACCTACTGTAGCAAAGTACTCTATTAGGATAAAAATAAGTGTAAAATGATGATCTTCTCAAAAGCTGATTATAACTGAGGAAAGTATAATTATAAACTCATTGTGAATTTCAATCATGTCTAAAATGAATTCTAGTAATGTGTGAGTCTGGTATCTAAAGCAACTATCATTTCTTTCTAAAATTTAAATTATTTAACATCTGAAGATGACATAGCAGCATGTTATTCTTTATTAATGAAAAATGGATTTTGTTTTATAATGAATACACATAATTTTTATATTTCAACATATTTTTTAAAATGTTTTTTTTTTTCTGGATACTTTACAATACAGTAGTTCCCTCTTCTCTATGGACAACATAGTCTAAGACACACTAAAGACCCCTAAAACTGCAGATAATACCAAACACTTTTCCTGTTTATGAATACCAATGACAAAGTCCAGCCTATAACTTAGCTATGGTAATTGATCCACAACAAAGACTAATAATGAAGTAGAATAAGTATAGCATTGTGCCATACTACAATTTAAAAAAAAAAACTTAACTTAAAACTTGCAAATTATTTCTAGAATTTTCCATTTCATATTTTTGGAACATAGTTGTCTACAAAGACCTGCAAGGTTAAGAAAATGAAACCATGGATGAAGGGGAAATACTGTAATATTTGGTTATACTGAAACAGTCATCCTGATGGAGTTTCATAAGAATTCCACTTTTCTCTCAACAGTAACATGGCATTGGGGTTTGGTATAAGGTAGGTGTTGTGTATGGTCTTGATTAATTTTTATAAAGTTTTATTCTTCATGTATTCAGATGAATTATGCCTATGTTTTTCTAATTGGGACTATTATGTAGTATCATATTAATAAAATACTATAGCTGTAATTGTTATGATGTTACTTTCCCCATGCTGTTGAATTCCATTGCTGATATTTTACTAAAGCTTCATGCACAAATTAAGTTAAAGCTTTTTAAAAAATGTTTAGTGATATTAGCCTATACTCATGTAATACTCTCATTGGATATATGAAATTAATCTCTGCCTCTCCCTTCCTTAAAGCTTTACAGAGTTTATATAGAATGCAAATCACTACTACATTAAATGTTTATGTGACTCTACCTGTAAATATTTCTGTTAAGAAGCAGCAACTATTACCTATAAAAAATTTAAATATTATACAAGCGTGAGAACCTGAAATTAGGTCCCCAGCATCCACATAAGAGCCAGGTCAACACGGTGAGTCCCCTGTGATTCCAGAATCAGAAGACAGATCTAGGGACGCCTGGAGAGCAATCTGGTGGGTGGAACATCTTAGCCACAAGCTCTGGGTTTAGTTGAGAAACCAGGCCTCAAAAAATAAGGTTCAAGAGTAATCAAGGAACATTAATGACATCAGTCATTTGACATACACTTACATGTGCTAACGTCCCTGTACATATGTGTACCTGCATACATGTTTCTACACACATGTACATGAAAAAGAAAAATTTAAGTCTTTATAGGAGTGTTTCTTTAAGTAATATTTGAATATTCATATTTTATACATATTTTGGCAAATTACGCATTTCATGTTGATGAGCTATGTAATGAAAACACACTTTTATCAGATAATTATACACATAATTTTACTAATCATTTCCCAAGTTGACTACTTTTTGCTTTCTTTCCATATTTTATTTGTTTTACTCATCCACTTTTGATAAGTTTTGGCATAATTTTGTAAATTTTAAAATTTGCAATCATTTTGCTTTTGATACAAAATGATAAAAATGCTTTACTTATGCATTTCCTTTTATAATTCCCCAGATATTTTTATTTCTCTTCTTAACATAACTTCTTCAGTTGGTAACCTCGTCCTCCCTCCCTCCATCCTCTTTCTCCCTCCCTCCTTCTCCCCATCCCTCTGTCCTCTCCCTCCCTCTGCCCTCTCTCTCCCTCCTCCTTCTCTCCCTCCCTCTGTCCTCTCTCTCTCTCTCCCTCCCTCTGACCTCTCTCTCCCTCCTCCTTCTCTCCCTCCCTCTGTCCTCTCTCTCTCTCTCCCTCCCTCTGACCTCTCTCTCCCTCCCTCCCTCTGTCCTCTCTCTCTCTCCCTCTGTCCTCTCTCTCCCTCCTTCTCTCCCTCCCTCTGTCCTCTCTCTCTCTCTCCCTCCCTCTGACCTCTCTCTCCCTCCCTCCCTCTGTCCTCTCTCTCCCTCCCTCTGTCCTCTCTCTCCCTCCCTCTCTCCCTCCCTCTGTCCTCTCTCTCTCTCTCCCTCCCTCTGTCCTCTCTCTCTCCCTCTGTCCCTCTCTCCCTCCTTCTCTCCCTCCCTCTGTCCTCTCCCTCCCTCCCTCTGTCCTCTCTCTCCCCCTCCTCTCCCTCTCTGTTCCTCTCTTTCCCTCCCTCTGTCCTCTCCCTCCCTCCTCCTCCTCTCCCTCTCTCTGTTCCTCTCTCTCCCTCCCTCCGATCCCATCCCTCTCTCTCCCTTGCTCCCTCTTTTTCCATCTTTCCTTCTAGCTATCATCTTCCTTCCATGTTTCTTTGTTTTCAATCCTTCTTGCATGGCATTTAAAACATTAGAGTTATGATTTAGGTTTTGATAGTCTCTGGTCTCATTAAAAGTACAAAACAGTTAAGTGAACCACAGGATTGGAATGAAACAGATGATATTCAAGGGACTTTACTTCACTAGAATTCTTCACTTCCTATTTATAGTGAAATAGCTCCCTTATAGTTATTTGTGAAATTAATAAGATAATATATTTGTAATCCCATAGTATAATAACAGCAAAGTCAAATGTTCAATACAAATAAGAATGCTTTTGTATATTAAAACAAGGGTTTCATTTTGGCAAATTATTTAAACCCTAAAATCTAAAGTTCTGGGATTTATGACTTTTAAATCTTTTCTCTTGCATAAGCATATATTGTAAATCTTATTGCATTTTTTATAGAGAATGTGGACTTAAAATGTATTTCTATTGGGAATTTCTCAATATTCCAGGTACATGGACTATTGAAATTGCTTTTTTTGTTGTTTTTGATGAGAACAAAGTTGTATGCATACAGATACACACATGTGTAAAAGCAAACTATGCGTATTTTATTTTTATTCCTAAATCCTTACATTATTCATTTCTTTTTCCATTTGCCTTGTGACATCCTTCAGATTGGTAGTTGTATTCTCACATCTAACACCTATTATATTTGGGTCAAAATATAACCAAATTCTATCTTTTAAATATATTTTGAAGTTTACACATAATTAATTATTATGACTGCTTTCAGTCCCTTCAAGTCTATATTCCCTATAATACCAATTTATCCAACAACAACCTTGTTTCCTGTTATGTCTCTTCTTTTAGTTTGTCTGATTGATGTGTAAAATACTTTAAAATTTTTATATACAGCGTGTTTTGGTTGTATTCTTTCCCCTATTTTGAATTTTGAATTTTCTGTGCATTCTCTTCCTTCCCATTCTTTATTTCTCATTTTATACTTTCATTTTGTACTTTTTTATGATTCGTTTCTTCTCCAACATCTTCTGCCTCTCTTTATCAAATTAGTGGAGAGTATTTACCACCTAAAAATTTAGCTCTTAATTTTACAGCTGAGACCTGTATTTCTTCATTGTCATTTTCTGACAGTTATGAAAATTATCCTTGCACGAGACATTTTTTTAAATTTAGTTTTTATTTCTTTAGTATTTATTTAGCTTCAGGTATTTCCTGATATACTATGGTCATTTTGTCAATGTTTTGCTGTTAGAACTTTCATTGTGTTGTTCACACATGTGTGTGCTTCTGTGACTGGGGTGTTTTCAGTTAGTTGCATCACAGGAAAGGTAACTCCACCCCTCCCCCCTCTTTCACCAGCTCGGGGACTCAGTGTCTCTACATGAAAGGATCTGTTTCTAAGTTCTTTCATTCTGATTCAACTTCTTATAAATCATTATTTCCTGAGCCAGTGCCCTTTTTTTTTTTTTTTTTTTTGTCTTTATCTGTCCTTCGTATACGATCCTGCTTCTACACTCATGGCTATAAATTTTCCTTGTACAGCAAGTGAGTGTGGATTCAGAAGCATTAGCTGTTTGATTGTGTCTCTAACATGGTTCATCCTGAAATGACATAAGAAACCACCATTCAGCCCACAGGTGTTCATTTAAAATGTCCTTGTCTTTTCACTTGAGCTCACACTGAAAGCATTGAGAAGCACCAGTTCAGGATGCTTTAGTGTATTCACTCAGTATCTTTGTTTCTGCATTTCATCCCAACTCTGTATTTTTATATCCAGGAGAAATAAGTTTTTAACACAAAACTGAAAATGCCGCACTCTGCCTCTTCCAGAAGTTCCATCTCTCCTGACTTCAGAAATATTGTCAGAGCCTATGAAAAGGGATACAGACCTTCATAGTCTCTGACCCAGATGGGTTCCATCTCTTGCCTATTTTTTTTTTTTTTTACTGTCACTGTTCTTTCTCCCTGTAATGGTTCTCCATACCTTTCTCAGAAGTATTTGACATCCTTGGCAATGTAAGAATGGCTTTACCAAGGGTCATTTGAGTTCATATTAGGTTACTAGGTAGAATATGGTCAAATAACATTGTAGATACAAAGAATAATAAACATCTAGTTCTTATTATATCTGCAAGTTATTTGTATTTACAGTTTTATTTCATCTCAAAAGCAACAACGTGTGATCACACTTTAAGTTATTAGCCTTTCAGGAGACACATGAACTGAGTTTTGACAAATTTACCCAAGATCCAATATCTAATATGTGGAAAGGACAGTGATAGTTGCTAATTCATAAGTATTATGGAACACCTTCTCACCGTCTTAACAATTTTAGACTAAGGGCAGAATAAGATATGACATATGTAATTGTGTTTATTCATAAATTAATTCATATCCAGATCATATTATTATACTAGTCTTTATAAACTGGGTTTGATTATGGATCATGACAAAGGCTTTACAAGCCTACAGGGTGGCAAACTGAAGCAATTGGGGTGTAGGGGTGAGGCTACTCCACATTAGGTAGGAATGACCTTCTGTGGATTTGTGGAAGAAATTTCTATAACACAAATTGCTGAACAGTCTTATTTATAATAATTTAAAAAAAAACCAGAGCCAGATATTGGGGTGAAAGCAAAAAGATCAAAGAAACAGAACAAGCCAGCCATGTTCTTATCTCTACAAAATCCTTAGCCTGAAGAGTGAGTTCCTGTTTCCTCATGCCATACATACCTTTCTCTGCCCTGCCATCTTACTTCCTGGGATTAAAGGCATGTGTGCTTCCCAAGCAAAGGCATGAGATCTCCAGTGTTGGGATTAAAGGTATGTGCCACCACGCCTGGCTCTATTCCCAGTGTGGCCTTGAACTCAGAGAGATCCAGATGGATCTCTGTCTCCCAAGTGGTACAATTAATGTATGTGTCATCACTGTCTGGCCTCTATGTCTAATCTAGTGACTGGCTCTGTCCTCTGACCCCTAGGCAGGTATATTAGGGTATACAATATGTCACTACAAATTTCTCTCTGTTCTTTGACTCTAATGTTACAATCTGTGTAGTAAATTTTGAATGATTGGATAAATAGAATACATTTTGATCATATCCATGACCCCTCCAACTCCACTTGGACATCCACCAACACATCCCATTTCAAATTCTAGTCCTTTGTACCCCAATCCACTGAGTCAAAATTGTGCTGCCAGTGTGTGAATGGGTATGGAACCATCTGTCGGCGTATAGGAAAGCTACCAAGGGCCACAATACTGAAGACTGTCAACTGCCAATAATTCCTCAGCTGGAGGTGCCCTTCTCCAGTCCATGTTGAAATGTTGATTGGTTTGATCATGTGCCGATCCTGTGCAGCAAGATTTTTTCAACTAAACAATGCAGATGGCCAGTAGTCCATTCCTGGTAAAGTTCCTAATCCCCTCTGAAATCTCTCAATCACAGTCTTTTGTCCACCATCCTATCAGCATTTTTGGCTTCTATGCTCCCACCAGAATGAGCTGGTAAGCTCTGCTTATAGAATTCTAGGGATCCCACAGCCTCTAGCTTCACATTTTCCACAAATTCCTCTTACAAACTAGTTCCAAAGGCCTACAAACCAAGTAGTTGGAATTTTGTCAGCAATGATGCCACTTCTCAGCAACAATTTTCTGTGTTAATATGTTTTCCATAGATGTTATTTAAAAAAATATTGTTTAAAAAGCCACTTAGGAGAAGGACTGTGTCTACAGTACAGTTGAAGGTATGGACTCATCAGAGTAGGGAACGTATGGCAATGGGCACTATTCACATCTCACTATTCAGGAAACAGAGAAAGGGGAATGTAGTACTTCAGTACCTTTTATATGTACATAAGTTTCTCCTTACTTACAGAAGATATTTAAGATACTTAATATAGCTAAGCAATGCTAAATGTGCTTTTTAGTGAAGTTGAGGGGTTTGATTGTAGCAAAAAGGTCTACATTGGAAGAGGCAAGAACAATATTATATTCAAATTATTTAAGAAATTTGATCAAACCACAAAAATGTCTGTGTAATTATTTCACTCTAACATCTAAAGCTCTGTCCAGTCTCTTGCATATAGTGATGTTACTTGCTAAGTACTAATCAGATATTAATTACTATGATTTTGATTTGTGTAGTAAATTAGCAACAATCTATTGTACACCTGACCTTCTTGCTTCCTTTTCATCTGAGTGTTTGAGTAGAATCCTTGTAATTATTGCTGTAATAAGATAAATTCTTTGATGGAATTTTGAATCATCCTTCAGAACTTTAGTGTCCTGTTATGAAAGCATCCAATGCTTTATTGAATCTGTTACTACACCTGTTACCATTGTAAGATATAAATACAGTGAGTCTCTTTTCATTGTAGAGATTCTCAGAATAAAACCTTCCATCTTACTAAGGTAGGACATGAAAAGAATCAAACATGACTGGAGGTTTGCAGATACTTGCAGCTCTTCACACACAGCTCAGACTCTCATTGCCCCACATCTCAGCAGCAGGCTGAGTTCTGGCTAGCCCATATTGTTACTCATTTTTGTGCCACTATACAGCTTTGTTGATGAAGAGTATTAACTAGCTTTTTATTGCAGCATTCTTAGACTTGTATGGGTTAGTTGCAAACTAAAGCATGTATGCAAGCGTGTGTGTGTGTGTGTGTGTGTGTGTGTGTGGTGTGTGTGTGTGTGTGTGTAAGAGAGAATGGTGAGGAATGATATTTGATTCCAAATTAAATCATTCAAAATGTCACTTGATTTTCATTCAAAATGGTGTGTTTTTAACTTACTCATGACTGCGTAACTTAGTTGTCACAATATTTTAATTCTGTTCCTTTACAGTGGAACAGATTTTGTGTGGTTTCTGTCACTTCTAGTGAAACCTTTATCTATCTCTAGTCAATCACATTCCAATAGCCTTTATTGATTAGCATAAACAAAAGCACAAAAGCCAGAGTCTCACAGTGAAAGGATCCTAAATTACACATTGAAAAATGTTTTACCCTAGCCAACTAAAAATTGGATTTCAGTAATGTTATGGATTATAGCTTATGTTCCATCCCTTCATATGGCCATTAACAGATATACCTAATATGTGTTATGTAATAATATGCTATATTGATAATTGATAACATCTTACACAGACAGTAAAATCTACAATACATACATACATACATATACATATATAATATATATCATTTGCTGCATATTTAGGACATTAATTTCAGCTACATGTAATTTATTATATTCATATTGATGAGAAGAAAAAGAATAAATATTGCTCACTAATTTTTATCTATACCCAAGAGGGTGTGTCATAGCATAACAAAATAAGGTTCTGAGATGAATAGAGATTACAAATCTGTCCCCTGTCCTGATTAAACTTGGACCTTCTTTCTTAGTAGCACTTGTTAACATCCTTCTCAGACCCATCACATCTACCTCATGTTCACGCATGTTGATCACTACATCTCCACTGTGGAGCAGAAAACTGGAGTCCAGAACTTCTGACTCTGTACAGCTTATTAGATGATAATGTCTTTGTTACACAATGGAAATTTATTATGAAATGATAACTAAAACCCACAGTTAAGTGTTATTACTACTAAGCTGCTAGTTAATTTTAAATAAATGCAATGCTACATAACAGAATTAAATTACTGAATCCTTAGTTTCATCTTCTTGAAATGAGGTAATAATATCACCTGTCCTGGGGGGGGGGGGCTGGGCACTGAGCTAATCTAACAGTTTACTGTAAATCTTTAACATGTCATAACAAGTGTAGGTGTGTTAATTAGAGCTATTTAGTTCCTTATAGATGAGAAAAGATGGAGGAAAACCCAGACTTCTAGAGGAAAAATACTTTTTATATCTGCTACACAGAAAATAAATTCATAAGTTATGTATATATGTTAATCTCCTGCCAAATGTCTGTTTTAATGAGTATTTCCTATCTATGCAAAGATGTCTATAACATAAAGCAGACTAGTCTATTAATTTTTATGGTATGTTTGAAAATCCTTTTTGTTGCTGGCATCTTTCAGATTAAAAAAAATAGAATAATAAAATAAATGATAAATTAGCATAACACGAATCTTAAAAGGTCTTATTAATAAAAACAAACCCGGAGCCAGATATTGGGGTGACTGCTGAAAGATCAGAGAGATAGAACAGGCCACAGATAACCTCACCTTGCCAACTTCTCAACCCATCCTGTTTCCTCAGACTGAAGGCCTCTGAGTCCTCATCAGAATGGATCTCAGCTGAACTGCTGCTCAAAAGCCTAAAAGCTTAACAGACTCAAGTTCCTAGTTTTCATGCCTTATATACCTTTCTGCTTCCTGCCATCACTTCCTGGGATTAAAGGCATGAGTCATCATGCCTGGCTGTTTTCAATGTGGCTTTGAACTCACAGAGATCTGGATGGATCTCTGCCTCCAGAATGCTAGGATTAAAGGTGTGTGTGCCACCATTTTCTGGCCTCTATGTCTATCTAGTAGCTGTTCTGTTCTCTGACCCCAGATAAGTTTATTAAGGTACACAATATATTGGGGGACACAATATCACTGTAAATTAGCCTGTTTATTATTCAAGGTAGTAGAATCCTAACTTTCTATAGGAAGAAGTGATTCAAAGGGACTCCACTTCTAGAGCAAAAGCTCTTTGGAGACCTTGCCCAAGCAAGCTCTGTTTCTGGGAGTCCTGAAAGTACATTTCTATCACTGTAATGGAAATCCACCTCTCAGCAGATGCCCAGGGCACATGCAGCCCAACTCTCTCTCCCTCCAAATGTTTGGGATCTACAAGATCATTTGACCAAACATCTGATTATCTGCTGGTGTTTCTCAGCTCTGTGACTTCATTTCATTGCCAGCACAATGCTGTGAATTGAGTCCTCTCTTTTCAGGACGAGAATGATAAGTCCAGAGAAAGGATCAACTGTGTAGGTAGCAGACCTTAAGACTCTGCCTCTTTCTTGCCTTTCTTTTCCATTACAATGGGATGCTTTTCCATTCCCATGTAGGAAATGAGTCTGACTGCCCTACACATCAGGATTACTTCCCAAAGGTCATTTCCAAGTGTCAGAATGATACTGATTGGCACTGGTAATTCACTGTGCTACTGCTGGCCACTCATCAAATACCACTTTCACATTCTGAATTAAATGCCTATACTTATTTTGAAAGATCCACAGGCATGACAGGTGAAATCCAACCTCACCTCCTTTCCTTGCCTGCCTAACTCATTCTCCTGCTTTGCATCAGGATTCCAAAAATATGCACGCAATTGCTTACCTTTGCTTCCTTTTATTTCATGGCGTTGTTGTTCCAATTGTTAGCTTCCTTTCCTGGTTCCTGCAATGTTTCTCAATTGATTATGCAATCACTGAAGTGGCAACTTCAGACTTACCCACTTTCCAGTTGATTGCAAAGATTCATAAAACAGCATCAGAAGAGAGAGAATATTTGAAAGAAAAAACAATTACAGTTTTCATTCATTATTGTATATTATAGGAACAGACATCCAGCCCGCTTATTTGGGAAAGGAAGAGCTGGGCTCTTTGTGAGTTACCATGGGGCATTCACACCATGTGCCCACCTAAAATCTATTTCACCCTTCTCACTTTGGAGAAATGTATAGAAGAATCCTGATCTGCTCCCCAAAGAAGCCTATGGAGAGCATTAGAAAGAGCCCCTTTAAAATAAACTTTTAAAAATGTGGCAGTTATACAAGTGAAAAAGAACACATTTCCTCACACAACTGCAACCTTCCTGATATATTGAATAGTTCAGAATACAGTGGAGTTTCTAAGCTATAATTTTCTCATTTACAAAACAGAAATGCTAATCAAATATATCTTTCCAAAGGAAAAAGACAGGGGATCTTGTGAGTTACATATAAATGTGTGTATTCTAATGAAAAGGGCATTTCTGAGTGAATGATGTGTGAGTCTTTGGGTGATTTTATTTTTTAAGTAGGGTGTTGATTCCTTTTCATAGCTGCTAATTTCTTTTGGGCACAGATAGAATTGTGATCTGACAGCCCTGGTAGATCTGCGGGAAATATCAACACACTCACCAAGGTGCCCATACTATGTAAACTTACAGACTTTTGGGGACTGTTAACAACATTAATTAATGGACTATCTTCTACTACTATGCTGACATCTTTCTTGAAAAATAATGAGCTTTTGAAGACCAGCTACATATTTAGCAAAAGAGAGGAACAATTATGGTGGGGTTCATGTTGAGAGCACATGTAAGGGAAGAAAGAGTAAAATTAAATAACGTTCTTAAAGTTATGAAGCACAGTCATGAGCCATCAATCTCAGGTTGAAGAAAATTAATGAACTAAGACTGTGTATTAACACCATCAGATTAATTTACTGAATAATTCATTGAGTAAAATCTAGTCAATTTTCAATTGCTGAGACAATAATGAGTGACTAATTTGCCACCCTTGAACTGACTCATAGTTATGAAAGAATCCATAATTTGAGCGTATCAATCCCATCTTATAATATGGAAATTACTAAGGGCTGGGATATATTTTTTTCTTAATAGGGAAACTGCGGTATTGCATAATCCCTCAACTGGAATATTCTCTTAAGACTACATTTATCAGCTAGCTCAGCTTCTGCCCAAATGGCTGACACAAGGGAGGATGTGTTGGCAGAAATAAGTAAGAATCTCAGGGCTTCCGGGAAGAAGGCTGACTGGGAAGTGCCTACCATTTTCTCTGTGGTAGAGATTCTGTTCTGTCTATGCCACCCTGTTTATCCTTGGTAATTTGGTCCACTGTGACAGAGAACTAGAGCATATGGTAAAAATAAGAGGAAATGAAAACAAGTAATTTACTCTCGTCTTTTCTTCCTCCTCTACCCTCCCCTCTTCCTCTGTACTCCCCTTCTCTCCTCTACCCAACCCTTCTCTCCTTTCAGCCCCGCCCCCTGAAGGAGGGGCAGGAAGCTTCTTTCAATGAGTATAAAATGAGTTTTGGAGAATCCCACTTACAGATAGGAGATCTCCAATTTATACTCTCTCTCTGAATAATCTCTAGCTGTGGGTCTCTTCACGCACTCCCATCTGCTGATGATTGGGCAATTCACCATCTATGAGTACAGCAGAATATCATTAAGAATAATTTCATTGATTTTTTTTCCCCAGTCATGTTTGGTTCTACCCTAGGTTTCTGGACTACTCAGTCTCCAGTTCCTAGCCATCCTGCCAGTATAAGACATGGACTCCTTCTCATGGCATGGGCCTCAAGTTAAAACAAACATCAGTTGGCCACTCTCACAAGTTCTGTTGCCCCAGTACCTCTTTCAGGCAGGACAGATTGTAGGTCCAGGATTTTTGTGGTTGTATTGGTGTCAAAGTTTTTCTTTTCATTGTATGCAGAGTATCCTCTTGCACCAAAGAAACTAGAACATAGGGGTGAAGGGTCCATGCAGGCACCAGCTCAACCCCTCTAAGTTTATGAGATGTGTGGATATTGTCCTTGGCATCATGTCCCTCCCTTTGGAGATGGAGGAACCTGCTGAAGGAGAGGAGGAAACACTGTAGTAGTCAAAAGGGATAGAGGACACCAACAGAACATGGCCCACTGAATCAACTAAGCAGGGCTCACATGGTCTCATGTGAGATGGAAATGGCAAGCAGGGGACCTGCATGGGTCTGTATCAGATGTCTGTTTATATGTTATGGCTGTTAGCTTGATGTTTCTATAGGATTCCTAACAGTGGGAATGGAGGTATCTCTGACTCTTTTGTGCCTGCTCTTGAGACTCTTTTCCTTTTATTGGGTTGCCTTATCTAGCCTCAATATGAAGACTTTTGCCTTGTTTTGTCATATCTTGTTTTGTTCTGTTTGACTGTTGTTTGTTGGAAGCCTGTTCTTTTCTGAAGAGGAAACAGAGAGAGGGTGGATCTGGGCATGAGGGCTTTTGAGGGAAGCTAGGAGGAGTGGAAACTGTGGTTAGGATGTATTACATGAGAAAATAATCTATTTTCAATCTTTAAAAGAAAGAAAAAACAGGAGCCAATGGGATTAGTTATTTTATTTATTTATCCTTCCTAGGCCTTCTTGTTATACATATTCATTTACTGATGTTTAATAACAGGTCAGTGGATAATACAGACCACTGGTATCAGCCTGCTTTCAGAACTCATGACTACATCCTGCTCAGTGCTTTGGCAAGACACTCCCTCTTGCTAGGTGCATGCTTTCCTAATACTTCTCTTATATAATAGTTAAAATTACTGTTTCAATTTCCACATTAGCACCTTGATAACTTAAAATGCACATAAATTAAATGTGTTCTGACTTTATTTTATTTTTTAAACATCACCATTGTATTTATTATTATTATTATTATTTTGAGTGAGGGTTTCTCTGTGTAGCTCTAGCTGTCCTAGAACTCGCTCTATAGACCAGGCTGGCCTTGAACTTACAGAGATGCACCTGCTTCTGCATTCTGAGTGCTGGGATTAAAGGCATGTGCCACCACTGCCTGGTGTAATAGTCTTGATATAGAATGATCATTGTCAGATTCATTTAAGGTCAGATAAAGTATGGTGAATAGAAAGTGCAACCTTGTACTTTCACTCAGGAAAATAAGGGAGAAATCTTCCACTAGCAGGAAGAGAGAATTCAGAGCCTCAGCAACCACATTAAAATCCTTGATTGATGCTGTAAATTCTTTTTTTCTCTTTTTTTTAATTATTATTATATTTGTGTTTTAATTTTACATATCAGCCATGGGTTCCCCTGTCCTCCCCCCTCCCGCCCCTCCCCTCCATTCCCATCTCCTCCAGGGCAAAGACTCCCCTGAGGATTCATTTAAACCTGGTGGATTCACTACAGGTAGGTCCAGTCCCTCCTTCCAGGCTGAGCAAAGTGTCCCTGTGTAAGCCCAAGGTTCCAAACAGCACTAAGGTCAGGTCCTGGTCCCACAGCCTGGATGCCTCCCAAACAGTTCAAGCTATTCAATTGTCTCTCTTATCCAGAGGGCCTGATCCAGCTGGGGGCTCCACAGCCATTGGTTCATAATTCATGTGCTTCCATTCGTTTGGCTATTTGTCCCTGTACCTCTCCTATCTTGGTCTCAACAATTCACTCTCTTACAGTCCCTCCTCTTTCTCAACAATTGGATACCTGGAGCTCCACCTGGGGCCTGGCTGAGGATCTCTGCATCCACTTCCATCAGTTATTGGATGAGAGTTCCAAGACGACTGTTAGGGTGTTTAGTCATCTGATCACCAGACTAGGTCAGATCAGGCTTTCTCTCAACCATTGCCAGCAGTCTACAGAGGATATATCATTGTGGATTTCTGGGGACCTCTCCAGCACTCTGCCTATTCCTATTCTCATGTGGTCTTCATTTATCATGGTCTGTTATTCCTTGTTCTCCCTTTCTGTTCTTGATTCAGCTGGGATCTCCTGCTCCCCTAAACTTTCTTTCCCTCAAACCTTGCCCTTTATTACTTCCACTGTCGTCCAGGTTGTTCATGTAGATCTCATCCATTTCTCTGTCATTGGGTGAGTGGTCTGACTTTATTAGTGGCTCAATTGTCAAAAGAGACACACAGTTTTGAAATCAAATTTAATGTTAGAAAAATAATGACAAAAATGAACACATTCAATCTTTGTTTCATATATTTTGCTACAAAAGCAAAAGAACGTAGGGCCCAGAAAACTGTATAGCCATGGCTACCAAAGCTTTCCCAAGCCAATGGCTAATGAATTCCAAGAATGAAATTCAAGGTCTTGAGAAGATGATTTTATGAGAGAGGTTTATTATGGAGTCATATGTAAGACTTTAAGGGGGAGCAGAAGAAGAGACAGAGAGAGGGGGAGAGGGAAAAGGAGAGGGAGAGAGGGGGAAGGAGGAGGAAGATGGAGATGGAGAGAGGAAAGAAAAGAGAGGGAGAGAAAGGGGAAGAGAGAGAGAGGGGGAGGGACAGAAGGAGGGAGAGAGGAGAGGGGAGGGGTAGGGACCGAGGGAGGGAGAGGGAGAAGGGGTGGAGGGAGAATGTGAATGCAAGTTTCTTTGGACCAGGAGGGGGACCCAAGAAAAAGAACACCATTGAGCTGGTAGTCTGGGGTCTTTTCATAGGAATTATGCCAGAGAGTGAGGTGTGGAGACAGGGAGGAGCTGTCCAGTTCAGTTTGCTCTCCCAGGTCTCCAGGTTCCTCCTCTCTGCTTCACAGACAGCCCTTAGGCAAAGGTATCCATTGATCAGACAAAGAAGTGGGGGCAGAACTCTCTCTAGTATTTCTGGCTTCTCTCAAGGACATTCTCTGAACTCCTGGGGTCCTGGCCCTAACTGAGCAGTTTCTGTCTTCTGTTCTCATCTGGAGAAGCACTGAGTCTTCAGAGGTGTAGCTTAGCCTTCATTGGAAAGGCTATTTCTCTTTACTATATTAAAGGATGTTGTCTTATCTATAAGATAACCTTGTGATATGGACTCTGAGGATACATTAAAGATTAGTTCAGTTAAAGATCTTCCCCTTTTTTGCCTGCTGTTTTTCTATTATCTCTAAATGATTTTTCTTCATGTTGTATTTTCACGTATTTATCTGTTTTTTGATCTTCACATTCTATTTTAATTGAGACAAAGTATTTATGATAGTTTTATTTAGTTAGCTCTTTTCTTCTTAAATCTATATCTTTTCTCACTCTGCCACCCATTACAGGATAAAATGTGTGTTTGTGTGTGTGTGTGTGTGTGTGTGTGTGTGTGTGTGTGTGTGTGTCTGTCTGTCTGTCTGTCTGTGTTTCTTTCCCTCTCTCAGTCTATGACCCCTTCACTGTACTTGCTCACTCCATCCCTCTCTCCTTACCCCTCCCCCCACCTCCCCCAGCCATTACTCCTTCTGCTCGGGTGAATGAATGCATATTTATATGTGTGTTATTTATCCATCAGGAAGTTCAAATTCAGCCCAGTTTTGAACTTACTTTCAGACGTTTTCTATTTTACATTTCTCAAAAAATTTCTTGCTGTCCTGGGCCTTATATTGAGGTCCTACCACAGGCTTTTACTTGTTCTGCTGTGATTTTTAGTATTGTGCTTCAGCCTTGTCTCAAGCCTTGCTGTGTAGCTGAGGATGATAAACTTCTGATCCTTCTGCTGAGTGCTGAGACAACAGACATGTGCCACCATGTCTGGTTGATTGGTTTAACAACTCATCTTTGAAACTAGATGTATTGGGAGGTAAACAGAAAATGTGATACCTTCTACATTCAGTTCAAGTCTATTCACCAGTTAGCTTTCTTTGATTTTTTCTGCTCTGTCCCTCTGTTAGATTGATATATCTGTTGTCAGGTTTTTTTTTTTTTTTCATACACATCTACCTTTCCTCCCCTCCCTTCTACCTCTTTAAATATCAAATCATTTATCTGTTCATCATTGGTCATTATATTGTGAGTTTCCTTATCCTTTCTTATGGTCTAATGTGGGGAAATCACATATACCTTGATATCACTCAGTATTCCTGTATTATTCAGTTTCTCAGTAACTGGGGTTTACAATGTCTCCTATGTTCTGCCAGGATCTGTGAGTGCATTGTTTGAAGTTCCCAGTCGATGCAGACTGCATATGTCAACTATCCCACAGTTGTATATTTTTTAACTTATTTTTACGTGCTTTTGTCCTCCCTTCATGTTTTTTGCCAGGCTCTCATCAGTTCTCACTGACAACCCATTTGTACATCCTTTCAGTTAAGCTGGTGACACCTTCGACTCCCAGATTCTTCACCTTGTAGGTACCAGTGCATTGAGGCTCTCCTGGTACAGTGGCTGAAGAGCTGTCCACTCATGTTTCAAGGAGCTCATGTCTTAGTCTAAAAGGAAATCTCCTTCATTTGCTGAGGTGGAAAACACAGTGTGTCTGTTGTCACTGGGGTGAGTGGAGTTCATCTGCTCCTCACTGTAAATCTGTCTTGACCACATGTGAAATTCTTCACGGCATTTGGCAGCTGTGTCTTCAAACAGCTCTGGGAGAAGGGAAGTGCTGCTCCAAATCCCTCCCGTTCTGCTGTGTTCTACCCTGTCATGGCCTGTTAGTCCCCAAGCTATATGTGCATACTAATTATTTGGAGGGAAGTGGTTGTACCCACTTTAAATCAATCACACCTTAGATTCCTATTATTGCCCCTCGGAGTCCACACTAGAAAACTGTACTGATTGGTGCAGTTTGTATTCTCCATTCCCTGATGCTCAGTGTTTCCTCTTTAAAGTCTTTGCCAACCCATTTATGCCCAAACTTTCCACCACCACTCATAACCTCTAGTTTTTGTCAGTAGTGCGTTCTCTTTCCCCAAAAGAAGAGTTTCCAGCTCTTCACCTGCGTCTCCCTGTACTGCTCAGTCTTAGCTAACTCCTGGCTTTCTCCAGGATACCACTTTCCACACAGCAATCCCAAATGGAAGCTCCCCAGGTACTTCCAGATTGAGAAGCAGCCGCTAAAATCCTGCACCTTCCCCTGGAGAAGATGCTTCTGAATTGTTACTCAGTGGTACAGAGCCTCTGCTTCCTCACCTGCCAAGCTCCCAGCATCCCGCTCTCTCCATGGATACTTTCATGCCTGGTTCCCCCTCCACATCTGCATTGTGAGTGCTCCCATCACCTTAGGATCTTAGGACATTAACCTCTATCCTAGTACTTCCGTTATTCAGTTCCTGTTCTTCCTTGTCTAGGATGAAGTTTGTCTTTGCTTCACTTAGACCTCCAAATCCAGGATTTCAAGAAATCCTGAATTCAAATGTTACCCCTCCTGCCCACAACCTCCCATTCTTACATCTCTTTTGTTCCAATTAACTACGTCCCTCGTTCAGGGGTGCACGGGCCTTCACTGCCACTGGCCCTTCATTGTCTTAGCAGCTTCTTTCATTGCCACCCCTTTCCAGGTTTAAAGGCCAACACCCAGCAATCCCTTCTCTTCATGACTTCAGTTCCCCAACTGCCTACTGATGACCTTGATTAAGGAAATGCCTTTGTCTAGACAAAGTAGTGCTCGAGAAATGTCATCCATGCAAAGTAGACACATTCCAAGCCATGGTCTCCGCCTCAAGTGGCCCCGGGAGATTCTCCTTAGACAGCACTGTCATTTGTTCCCTCCCAAAGCTCACTGACTGAGGCAGTAACCTGGTCCTGGCCCTCCCCACCTATGCTCCACTTCCATCTTGTAACCCACAAACCTGTCAATTTTCCCTAACTAACATTTCTCAAATTCCTCTGCATTCACAGAGCCTCTACTCCAGTTGAGTCACACCTCTTCTCCAGAGATGACTCTCTCTCTCTCTCTCTCTCTCTCTCTCTCTCTCTCTCTCTCTCTCTCTCTCTCTCTCTCTCGTTCTCTCTCTCTCTCTCTCTCTCTCTCTCTCTCTCTCTCTCTCTCTCTCTCACACACACACACACACATACACACACACACTAATACACACAGTCAGACTGCTTCCTTGGACCTGTTCATTTCTATCCAGTATAGCATGATGTCTTGGAAGTGCAACTCTGTGTACTAGCTAAAGATGTTCCTCTTATAATTCTTATACTTCTTAGGGGGAAATAAAGCCAACCTTTTATATAACACCCTTCTGCCACAGATCATTACCCCAGTTTCTGTCTTTCTACACTCTGGACATCTGCACGTACTCTACACCTACAGCTTCCCATTCTCTGCCTTTTATGAACTCTACTCCCACCATATCCTGTCTTTCTTCTGCATCTGGGCACTGCTATTCTTCCCTACATACTTGGATAAGTATGATCAATTTCTTGCCGGGTGGTGATGGCGCACGACTTTAATCCCAGCACTTGGTAGGCAGAGCCAGGTGGATCTCTGTGAGTTTGAGGCCAAACTGGGCTACCAAGTGAGTTCCAGGAAATGCTCAAAGCTACATAAAGAAACCCTGTCTGGAAAAAACAAACAAACAACAACAACAACAACAAAAAAAAAACCAACAACAAAAGAAAGAGTGATTGATTTTGAAATGTTTGCACTTGATGGGATTCCCCTGAGAATCGACTTCTGACTCCTTCCTCACAAACTGAGAGCAACTAGAAGTTTTACTGACACTCTGATCTCATTACCAAAGGTTCTGCATGGTAAACTGTTGTTGGTTTTGTTCCTTGACTTTTTAATGCTACTGCACAGTCTGACACAGGACTTGGATGTTATTAGAGGTAAATAATCTTTACAAAAGACTATGAGAAAGTGATTTCCCCCATACACACTTAGAGTCCTATAAGCCTCGGTGTATTTACCCATTGAGTGGATAAATAAGAAATGCTATATAAACAATTCTTTCCTACAATGGAATTAACATGTAAAATCTCTAAGCCAGATTTTGAATTCTTGTGACCAAAATAGCATGGCATGGGATACTTTTTCACTCTTCCAGGAAGGTTTCTCCCTTATCACTTGATTCAGATTTATGGGAAAACTAACTGTGAAACTGTGTTGTTCATCAGGCAACTAAGAAGCTATTGACCGGTTGCTTAGTTTAGAGATGAGTAAATTCCTAGACCTGGTCATGGGTATGGAGTTAACACAAAAAGAGGGACACTGTGATAGGGGACGTGAAGCTAACAAGCAGAATGTGGGCAGGGATGATTCAATTAGCATGTGTACACATCCTGTTTCCTAGTTGTACGTTATTACTGCTGAAATCAACTTTTTATATTTTCACCAGAAGATACTCTCATATATTGGAAGAAACTGCAATGTTTAATTTTCATCTCTTGAAAATAAGCCCGTGACAAGTAACTACCTATCTGTTCACCTGAATATAAGGTTCCTAGGAAAAGGGCTCTCTCTCTCTCTCTCTCTCTCTCTCTCTCTCTCTCTCTCTCTCTCTCTCTGTGTGTGTGTGTGTGTGTGTGTGTGTTGCATATATTACTTCTAAGAACCAATAAAACTCCATCCCTTTGGTACTTTGACATAAGGTTTTAGATTTACAGTTACTTTCAAACTTTGGGATCAATTATCATAAAAGGCACAGATTATTCAGATGGGCATTATTATGCCAAACATTTATTCATTACTGACTCACATATAACATGTAAATTTCAATCCCTTCTGCCAGCTCTGACCAGCAGGCTTTCACCTTGTGCTGAACAGTTACTGCATAGCTTCATCACTACCCACACTCTGTCCCTGACAGCAACAACTGTTATGAAACTCTTTTGAGAGTGAGCTTAATTTTGATTGTCATAACTTCCATCTATTTGGAGACACCAAAATGGCTCAGGAGAATAAAGCACCTGCCAAACCTGATGACCTGAGTTTCATCCTCAGAACCCATATAGTAAAAGGAGAGAATGAACTTCCATGAGCTGACCTCTGATTGAAAAAAAAATAATGTTTCCCTTTTTGTTTTCCAAACTTTGGCTTACTATGCCATAATGTTGTCATTGCTCTTACAGTCATCCATTCAGCAAACATTTATAAGGCCTTTACTATGTGTAGCTCATGTGTGCTGCTGTAAGAAAGAAAGATATGTAAAACAGGATTTGTTCCTTCAAGTAGCTAACACAAACCAATTTGACAATATCCTTTTTAAAAATGCATCAAAAAATAAATAAAAATGCATCAGTTTGAATAGAAATAACATTCAGAATGTGGTCTACACAATCTCAACCATGATAAGAAATCTGTATCTTCTGACCTGAGCTCCTTTCCACTGATGAATGCTGCACTGGCCTTGGCTCTGTTGTTTTATATATCAGATTGCTGGCCAAGTGAAAACTCTCATTGCCCTCTCAGACAGTTGGACTAGATATGGCTTTCTGTCTTTCTACCTGATTATCAAGGTGTTATCAGCATCATGCTATCATGGAGATTGAAGACTCAGAAAAGTTTTATAATGGATACAACTACATAGAACAACTAACTAGTAGTAAAAGGAGTCTAACTTCTCAGTAAGTAAGGCAATTGATGACACTTATATTTTCTTCAAAGTGGTGAGAAAATACAAAAAGAAAAACCAATTTATAACGTATTGGTAATAAAAATATATATGTTGGCATATAGGCACTCATGATCCTTTGATATCTCCCAAGAATGGCAGAATCCCACTCAATGTACAAGGTATTGAGGAGTTAATTATTGGCATCTTTGGTATCTATAAGTGTGTTCAGGGATTTTTATTTAGAATGGCTCTCAATTTCCTTTCAGTTCCTTTTGTCTTTGACTCCTTGGGCCTCTTTGTTCTCCATTAATAGCATACAGGACTTGTCTTGACTTGAAACTTCTGGGTACTTGCCACAACAGAGTCCATCTTCTGTTTACCTACTGGAGAAAGTATCTGCAGTCATTAAATTCTAGTCCCTGGCTTTGCTCTGATTCTCTTGACCCTAGTCAGAATCTAACTCAGACAATGTTATTTAACTCATGTTTTTGAACATGAATAATGTGGCTGGAAGGAAAAGACCACTGCTTTTGAACATAGAAGGCCATCTATATACCAGTGACAGTTTATGTTTGGGGGGGGAGGGTAAAGACCAATGCCTGACCCCATTCATAAAACCATGCATCTTACCCTACCACACAAATCCACCACTCTAACTTCAGAGCTTGGATTTTGCACATTGAGTTTTTCTCTCACAATATTAAGGTAAATTATCAAATAACTCCTTTCATTATTTCATGTCTCATAATGGAGGCAGTGGGGTTCAAATTCCTTATAACTGTTATATTGCATGCAACACTGTGGAGGAGGAGGTGATAAAAAAAAAAAAGAGCTCTATGAAGGAAATGATGTGTTTGTGGAAGAGGCATGAGCTCCGGGAGTCTGTGGAGTCTGCCTGCATTCCTCTGCACATTTTAGTCTTAGTCTGTACTGTGCTGTGAGCATCCAGGAAGAAGACAGTCATTGTGCTTGCAAGGCCTCCTCATGGTGCTCTTGCTGCAGCTGTCAGATGGAGGAGACTTAATTGATGAAATTCTATTTATACCCAGGGATAAACTTAGAAAACCAAGCTATGCTGTCAAAACTCACATATTCAGTGGATCCCCTTCTTGAAGTCTCTACCATTTCAGAGACAACATCTACAATTCACTTTTTATGTTTGCTTTTGAAGTTACCAATAACTTGGACTATACTTAGATGTGACAGATTGGAGTGTGGCTTATGATGTCACACAATCTCAGTTCAAATCAAATTCTATTCATAAATCAGATCTTAAGTTTATCAACAACTTCATCAACAAAATGAAGTTAGTAGTCTCTATGGTTCAATGTTATCAAAGAGTGATTAAGTTACACCATACAAAACTCTTTACACGATGTCTACATGCAATGGCTAGCCTTCCATGATATTACTGGTGCTTGTATTTTATTAGTGTACTTCCAGTTCAGAGAAAAAAAATAGAATATAAAACAGAAAGTTCTCTGAAAGCCTGAATGCCTAGATGAGAAGACCAAGATGCATAAAACTATGTGGTCATTTAATTATATGGCCATGGATTCAGTGGAACTTTGCTGGGCATCTGTTTCTTTGTGTGTGAAACTGAGTGTATGTGTGGTACAATTGTTTATATTCCCCTGGATTCTTTTAACAGTGGAAGTGTTCATCAATTCTACAAGTTGATGAGTCCTCACAAAATATACCTACAAAAAATTGAAATAGAACTAAGACATTATATTCTTATTGTACTTAAAGCATTAAAGAAGTAGTTTAGGCATACATATATAACATTCACAAACCAGAGTATACAAATTACCTCATGAATAACTTTATAAAGAAAGATTTGTGTATGGAATTTCCAGAATCACACAGGAGTGAGAATTGTTCGGTTGTGTGAAGAAAACTTCATCATGTTAAAACCATGACAGACACTGCATGGAAGGATGAAATTCCCCATGTAACAGTGATATGGGGTCACCACCCCTAAAGAGCAGGCTCATGAGGTGGACACTTCAAGCATAATTAATGAGTTTAGAGTGTTGCCCCAATACTCAATAATGTTTGTGATTCCTGGTCTTCTGAACAGAAATCTGGGTTTGTATACATATTTTTGTTAAGGAATTTTTAAATTCATTTTACATACGGATCACAGATGCCCTTCTCCTCCCTCATCCCGCCCCTCCTGCCTCCCCTCACCTAATACACGCCCCATTCCCTCCTCCAAGGCAAGGTCTCCCATGGGGAGTTTACAGAGTCTGGTACATCCAGTAGAGGCAAGTTCAAGCCCCTCCTCCTACATCAAAGGATAATGGAGACAGTTGTGTAGCTTTATCTATTAAGGGCCCCCCTGGCAGTAGAATCAGGATCCATCCCTGGTGCATGAGCTAGCTTTCTGAGTTTATATTTTTATCTCAACTCCTTTCCAAGTATCAAAATTGTTTCTTGCATTTTAAGGTTACAGAGGAATTATCACTTGAATCTTGTGGATAAAAAACATAACTCCATAAAAAAGAGAAAGCACTATTAAGAGAAAGAAGCAGAGGAGACAGGGGAAGAAAAAAATGCTGTAAGGGTTGTGTCCTGGGTGGAATCTCAACTTTATGTCTGGGTGACCTTGCTCAAATTATTTATCTCCTGTGAGCCTCAAGGCACCCATAAGAAAAGTTGAGATAAAAATGTTGTGTTTATTAGATTGTAAAGTGAATGAAATATTGAAAGTTTCTAATGTAGAGACTGGAGAGTAGTGAATGTTCAGTAATTTGTAGTGACTATTTTTCTGAATGTTGAGGGGGGAAGTTTGCGCATCATATACTATGTTGATCCTAGAACATGGTCATGTGCTTTGTAACTCTTCAAAATGGCAGTGGGAACAATGATTTTAATATTCACCCACTTTGGTTGTATTCATTGTAAATAATGGGACTGATTTTGTGAGCGGTGCAGCTATTCCAGCTGCTATGTTTTTTTCTAAGTGAGATTATTTAGTAAATATTCTTTGGAGAAGAATTCACTCATGATTTCCACACTGCTGCCACAGCTCTGCCATTCTTGATGGAGTTCTGTGTTGGAAAGAGTCCATGCTTTGGAATCAGATATCTTGTTTGAATACTAACTCAACCACTTACAGGCTTCTGTTTCAGGGCTAAAGCATTTAACCTTTGAGAATATGTAAATTGAGATGGAAATAGAAATAAAACAGCACTGTAGCAGAGGATGAATAAGAAGACTCTCATGCATACATTTTTAAGGGTGCAGAGTACTGTGAATATGGATGTTGTTCATGACTGTTGACCCAAGACCACAAGTAAATGGATTCACTGCCCATTGGGTACTTCTGTCTGCTTGAAATGTGAGAAATGAAGAACATCACTGTGTCCGTACCCCCAAAAACCTGTCGTTTTTAAACAACTCCAAATTTGTTAATTGGATTACACAGATGTCTTAAGTTTTGGTTGAATTAAAAGTATTGTCACTTTTTTATTCCTTCAAATTCCAAGCTATTTTTTTTATTCAAGCGAGAAAAACAAATGTATTTTGATAATCAACTTTAGTGGACAAATCCATTCATCAGGAAAGAAGATTGTGCAGTTTACCTCAGAAGGTTTATTGACAATCTGTAGATGCTGGAGGAGATAAACACTATATACTATACTCACTACTTCCTCAACCTCCCACAAGTTACACCTTAAGAAGGTTCAGGGCCAGGGAGGAAGAGGCACTCCCTCTGCCTAGTAGCATGATTTCCTATCTTCTTGTCTCTGAGACCTATTCTTCCCAAATCAGAGCTGCCAATCAACAGATGTCAATCTGACATAGAAGAGCTTCAAGGAGTACAAATGACAACTTGTGGGTTAGATGAACACCAAAATACCAATCACACAGAGAACAGTCTCAGAAAATGCAAATGATTGAGGGATAGAGGAACTGAGCATACAAGAAGAAGAATGGAGTGTTTGACATTTTGTTTTCAGGTAACACAAAAAGTGTATGCCTGTTTATCAGGGAGGAAGGAGAATCACTACTGTGAGAGGGGCAATGTGCCTCAAAATTAACAAAGAAAAAGCATTAAAAAACAAAACCTTGATCATGTCAGAAAAAATGAGGAAGAACCCACAAGGAAGAACAAGTAAAAAATGTAAAAACTAAAGGGATTGATAGCTACTCTTTTAGTCATTACACTAAACATGAATAGACTGAATGTTTTATAAATGACAAAGATTATCAGATAATATCTAAATATATAGGTATATTTTTTATTCATTCATATACAAGTTAATATATAAATGGATAAAAAATAATTATAGTAAATACAGGAAGTATCATAATAAAGAAAAGACATCAGAGTTGCATGGAATTATAATTTCTTCAAAATTCATTTTGCTTAGATATTGAATACTGGATAAAATGTAACCTTTGGCTTGCATAAAAGTGTCCTGAACTGTAAACTTCATAATTTGTGTGATGCATTTATAGTTTTATTAAGCACATAGAGTAACTTCCACTTTCTAGTGTATATTGTGGCTAGCAGCTTTAATTTTCTAATCTTCAATAGACATTTTGAGTAACCTATACCACTGTCGTCTCCGTTATCTAGTCCTCTGTCTGAGTGCAGGTTCAGAGGCAGGAAAGTACCTTTTTCTTTGAGCTGATAATCTTGAAAACACATTTCTATTAACTATTATTTTTGTACTATTGTTCCTATGAACATTAAAGTTCCTTTTGGGGGTCCTCAGTCTCATTATTAAAATAATTCACAGTGTTCAGAGGGAAGTTCAAGTTGGGTTATATGAGATTTTGAGACAAAAACTAGAGCAGAGGCAAGCTGAGCATCCTAGCAGTTGCTGGGAGGAGGGAGATGAAGATAAATTCTTGCCTTATAAATCATGGAGGTCAGAGAAATTGCAAGAAATACCAGAGTATCAGGGGAAGCATGCTTAAGAGTGATGAGCCATAGATCTAAACCCAAAAGGCAGCCAATCTCAAGCTCTGTGTCCCAAGAACTCATGACTAGAAATAGAAACAGAGACAGCTTATTAAGAAGGGAAAAGTGCCCCAAGGGTGGAAGTGAGGTAATGAGCTGAAGAGAGAGCCTAAAGAGCATTGAGCTACACGGTGACTATGGTGAATTGTCCTCTATAGAACATTACTTGTTTCTTGCACATATGGTGTCAGTTAGACGAAGCAAAGGTTAGAAAATGCTTCTAGTATTCCTCTGAAAACTAGCTCCTTCCATGCATTAACCTTGATGTTTCAGTTCAGTCCCTCTTCTGCCAAACCACTAATACTTGAAAAATCTGTTAAATTATATTAAGTCCCAGAAAGAGATTTAATTGAAAGGGGGTATTATGTAATGAGTAATTAAAATTCTAGGCAATTTGCTACTTTCTTTCTATCATCTTTAACTTTAGGACTATAATTCTATAATCTTCTTTTCGTATTTCATAAGAAAACAATTTTGCTGTTGTGTATTGCTAAGTATGGTCCTTAGGGCTCTCTCACTGCTTCATTGTGGTATAGATTCCAGTTAGAAATGCAGGTGCTTGGGTCCCAGCCTCTCTGAGTCATAGTCTCAGTGTAACATGATCCTAGACTGATTTATTTGCACATTAAAATCTGAGAAACTCTTCTTCAGGAGATTTTTATTTTAGCTGACATATTAATTCTGTAATTAAAATAATAAGTGCTTTTTTACAGTCAAAAAGTTAAATATTCAGAATGATCTTTATTCCATATACCTTCTTTGCTTTTTTTATATATTATTTTTAGATCATAGACTGAATGGGAAAGTTCAAGCTCCTCAAACCCCCCAAATCTGTTTAACTATTTTGACTTAGGTATTGATTTCCTGAATAAGATGTAACAAATGCCAAAAGAAAAAAAAAGTAGGTAATTTTTTCAAATACACTGTCTAGCTCCTACCTTTAGCAAGTAATAGCTTGGCAGCCACTGATCACTCAGCCCACACTACTGATTCACCTAGATGATGGCGCTGACAGGTAAGGGGCTGCTGATGCTGAAACCCTTGCCCACACTCTACAGATTCATTAGCTCCTGTTGTTGACAGATAAACATTCATAGACCAAGAGCCCCAGTTCTACATTCTCACTCAAATCCAGGAACTCCAAACTCCAAGTCTCTGTGAAAAAAGAAACATGCAAATCCAAGAAAATAGCCTACGCCCCAAAGTACTAATCCCATAACAATTAACCCCAATGAGAATGACCTTAATTCACCTTCAGGCAACTAATCCAAAAAATTGTTTATGACTGAATTCAAACAAATCAGCAATAATGAAAACGAGATAAATAAAATAGGGACATCAACACAAGATATGAAAATAGAATTCAATGAGTATATAGAATTACAGAAGAAATATCAAGTTAAAATAACACTAGAGGTGAAAATTCAATAAGCTAAATAAAAATTTCAAAGGCTAACCTAACCCAATAGAATAACAAATCATGAGGTAAATAGAGTAGGAAGCAAAGTAGATAATTTGTTTCACTCAATAAGAGTCAATTATTAATTTATATAAATCTATGAATAGAACATAGTAGAGTGTGGGGACACAATATAAAGATCCAGATTTCAGATCATTAGCATAGAAGAAGGAGAATACCATACCTAAAACAGAGAATATATTTCCAGTGAAATCATAGAAGAAAAATTTCTATACCTATGAAAAGAGATACCTATCTCAGTACAATAGTTCTATAGAATTTTAAATAACACGATTAGAAAAGAATCTCTCCATGAAAAATTATATTTAAAATATTAAAAACAAAATATATAAAGGGTATTAAAGGCTAAAAGAAAGGGCAGGTGATGAGTCAGTTATAAATGCAAGACTATCAGAACACCTGATGATTCAACAGAAAAATTTAAAGCCACAAGCACTTGGAAAAGTGTATTTCAAATTCTGAAACATTTTAACTGCCAATTCACACTATTATACCCAGTAAAATTTCCAATTAAAATTGAAGGAGAAATGAAAGTCTTCTATGATGAAAATAGATTAAAGGAGTTTATGACCTTTAAGCCAACTTTATCAAGATTATTGGAAGAAGTAACTTTAGTCTGGGGAATATTAATGTTCCTCAAATTATTCAGTAAAAAAAAAAGAAAAAAACTTCCCAATTATTTTTCGGAAGCCATTAATATTCTGATATCAAACCATCAAAAAAAAAAAGACAAAAGAGAGGAATCATAGGCCAAATTCTTTATTGAACATAAATGTGAAAATTTTCAATGCCATATTTGCAAACAGAATTCAAGAACAAATCAAAATGATCATCACATGCAAATTTATTTGGCTTCATGCCAGAGATTTGGGATGGTTCAACATATATAAACCAATAAAAATGTAATCCATCATATTAATATACTCAAGGATAGAACTGGCTGATCATTTCCTTCGATGCATAAAAGACTTTTCTCAAGATACAACATCTAAATGTAATAAAAATCCTGAAAAAATGGAAATACATGAGCTATATCTCAACATAATAAAGGCAGTATATAGGAAGTATGCAGCCAACATCATCTTAAATTGAGAAATCTCAAAGCATTTCCACTGAAACCAGAAGCAAAACAAGGATATCTACTCACCACACTCCTTACTCAGCATAAGACTTGAAGTCTTAGCTAAAGTAAAATGACAAGAAGAAGAAGATAAAGCAGCACAAATAGGAAAAGAAGACAAAGTATCTGCATTTGCAGATATGATTCTATACATAAAAGGCCCCAAGGACTCTACCAGAAAACTCCTATAGCTTAAAATCACATTCAGCAAAGTAGTAGGATATAAAATCAATACACAAAATCAGTAGCCTTCCTATATACCAATGATAAACACAGGGAAAGAAATCAGGAAACTCACCTCAATCAAAATATCTAAAAATTGAAATGTATTGTAAAAAATAAAATTTAACCAAAACAGTGAAATATTTGTATGATGAAAGCTCTATGACACTGAAGAAAGAAATTGAAGAAGATGCCAGAAATCAGAAAGACACCCCCACCCTTGCTCATGGACTGACAAGATTAATACTGTGAAAATGATTATCTTACCAAAAGCAATCTACACAACCAATGCAATCCCCATCAAAACTCCAATACAATCATCACAGAAATTGAAAGTATAATCTCAATATTCATATGGAAACACAAATGTCCCAGGATATGCAAGATAATTCTGAATAATAGAAACATGTTGGAAGTATCACTACACTTCATTACAAGTTATATCACAAAACTATAGTAATAAAAGCACATGGCATTTCAATAAAAATTGACATATTGATCAATTAACTAAAATTGAAAACAAAGATATAAGCTCACAATCCTACATCCAGGTTATTTTTGACAAAGACACTAAAAATGCACATTGGAGGAAAGACAGCATCTTCAACAAATGGTACCAGTCACATGGGATAGCCACATGTAGAATAATGAAGCAAGAACTTTATCTCTTCCCTTCATAAAACTCAATTCCAAATGGGTCAAGAATGCCCTTGACATAAAACCTGTTGCTCCAAATCTGATAAAGAAGAATGTAGGGACTATGTTTCAACCTGCAGGCACAAGAAAGGACTCTGGAGAACAGCCTAGTAGTGCCATCATTAAGTCCAACAAAATCTCACTTGTCAAAAGTACATTATTTGATATCTTATCAAATGTTACCAATAACTGGAAATGAATGCAAAAACTGCTAAGCATGAATATAAATAGTTATAAAACTGTGAGGGATGTTGATATAGACACAAATACGTTTTTACTTATCATTTCACTCAAACTTAGGGAGACCGTGTTGTAAAGACACAATGTCTCCCTTACTAGCACTTTACACCCAAATGTAATTCTAACTAAAATCTCTTTTCTGAAAAAAAAAAAAAAAATCTGATCCCAAGCTACATCTTCGGAGACCAAAAACAAAACATCAGAAAACAACAAAACAAAACAAACAGAGACAGAGAGAACAGAGACAGAATTAGGATAAGTAGACAATGATTTATTGGGGAATTGCACAAAGATGTATCTCTTGTGCATCAGGGTAGGTATATACTGTGGTTTTGATCACAGAGGGTTAAGCAGGGCTCGCTCGCATAATGCTGAGGATAAAAGTGATTTCATTCCACCTGGAAAGTACCAAGTTTATCTCAAACTAATACCAATGATACCGGGCACATTCCTGGGGACTGATGGCATCAGCATCTGGTCCTTGAGTTCCACACTACTCCAGTGAGTTTACTTATTTATAATATGCTAGAAAATTGTGTGGGGAAATTGTCCAGGCTTACTCCAGAGCAATTGATCATTAGACTTTAAAATGGTTACTGCCAGATCAGGGTGCATCTTTATGACTTCTAGCAGGAATTTTCACAAAATGCAGAGCAAGTTCTAACATTTTGTGGGAGACTAACAGGTCAGGGAAACTCGAGCTTCCTTTTCTAGTAGAAATTAGGACAATTATGAAGTTTTAACAAGTAAGGCTTTCATTACTATTTTTTATGCAGGAATAGACAAACTGGTGAAAACTCAGACTTTAGAAACAGTTCTGTGCTTAGACTGAAAACTATTTTCTTATAAACAGTGAGAAGTGTAAATTATGGGAGAAACTGGTTAATGTAGGAACTAAACAAGGCACTAGAATTGGAATGAGTAAATAGTGCTCTCTTTGAAAGCAGTGGATTTGATAGCTTAAATTGGAACCGTGTTTTATTAATTAGCAGCTATTAATGAAAACCTACTGGGGAAGCTTAAATAAGGATAAGAAGAACACATTCACCTACTGATACTGAAATACACAGAATTCTCTTCAACTCTGAATTCTCCTCTCAGGGAGCAGGTCTTTGGAAGCTGTTTTGGAGTGCATGCTAAGATAACCCCGCCTGGCACTGTTTGCCTCAAGACCACATTCTGCAAATATATCTATCTAGTTATGTGGAAGTCAAAAAAGTACCTTCAAACATACTACCTCTGTCATTACTTTCATTAAAAGGAAAATGATAGATTTCACATAACCACTCCTCTGTTCTGAGACTGTAAAACTCCATGTCAACAATTAAGTGCACCAGCCCACTTTCTCTTGACATAAACATCACCTCCCGGGAAAACCTAGCCTCCTGATAAGGAAGACTGAATCTAGCTCCAGTTGTCGCTCTCTCGCCGGTGACACCACCTGTTCTCTACCTTTGAGAAAGTAGTACTTATTAGAGTGTAAATGATCTTTCACATAGACAACACATGTGGGACTAAACAGAAAACTTAGATTTCATAGTCACATTTATGTAGCAGGAATCTTAACAGGTCTTACTAATAAGAACAAACCTGAGGCCAGTTATTGGGGTGGATGCTGGAAGATCAGAGAGATAGAACAAGCCACAGCTTCCTCACCTCGCCAGTTCCTCAGCTGGTCTTGTTTCCTCAGACTGGAAGCTTCTGAGTCCTCATCCACATGAATCTCAGCTGAACTATGCTGCTCCAAAGGCTGAATGCTTAACCAGCCAAATGCTTAACCAGCCAAATGCTTCTGGTTTCTGGTCTTCACACCGTATATAATCTTTCTCTTTCTGCCCTCATTCCCCCCTGGGATTAAAGGTGTGTGTCACCATGCCTGGCTGTTTCCAATGTGGCCTAGAACTCACAGAGATCCACCTAGCTCTGCCTCCCCAAGTGCTGGGAATAAAGGCGTGCATCACTACCACTGCCCAGCTTCTGCTATAGCTTGCTCTAACCCATTTTCTAGCCACCATTTTTGGCTCTGTATCTAGTGGCTGTCTGTTCTCTGACCCCAGATAAATTTATTAGGGTGCACAATATTTTGGGGAACACAATACCACCACACATTTATGTTTAGGGAAGGTGAAAGTTTTCCATCAATTTAGTCATATCATACAACATGGCTGCCTAGTATTCCCAAATATACGAAGTGATGTATTTTTTCAGTATTGTGCTCTCTCCCAGCAAGCGGTTAGATATTACAACAATTGAAAGTCATAAATGGTGTTTCTGCCTTTTAAATACTTCAGATTGAAATACGTATACTTTCATGTTGAGATGAGGAGAACAAAAGGAATATTATGGAATGTCTCCAAGTCTTTGAATCTTCATTCACAAGAAGAAAAAGAGGCACCACAATGTCATAACACATCGTTTTGCAGCTGAATGTAGTATGTGACTGACAGTCATCTACTCACCAGATTACTAGTTGACTTTAGAAATGACTTAGCAGGAATGATAATTCAAGCTATCAAGTAGGTAGAAGCAGATCATTATAACATAGCAGATCGGTTACGAAGAAATTATTTAACACTGTCCTTTGTGTGAGTAAGGGTGTGAGGGTGTTTATGACTGAGTTCTATGGGAGACGGGATTCAAGTAATACACATCTTAAGTAAAAGCATATTTTCCACCCTGTCCTTTTCCTATTGTTTCTGCTTTCTTTCCCATTTTTGTCCTCTGAATTTTCTACAGATATTTTTGCATTACCTAGTAGTCAGAAGCAAAACAAATTATATTTTTCCAGTGTTTTAATAGAAGGTATAGATAATGATAAGGCTATGGGTAATGTTTTACTCTCCATTAGCTCTTCTGCCTTTGCTTGTTTTCTCTGTAGGTAGAAGTGATTGAATTCAGTGTGTCTGTTGATAGCTGCAGAATTTGGATTGCTGCTCTTCTATAATCAGCTTTATTTCAAACAGATCAAGGTCACTCATGCCTTCAAGCCTTAAGATAAATCATTTCTATCAACTACTCAACATCAATAGAGTTTCTTATAAGCTCAGTGATTTAAACCAGGAGTACATTGTGCTCTGTTGCATTCTGAATACTAATACATCCACGTCTTAGTTACTTTCCTATTGTGATAAGACACCATGAACATGAAAACTTACAGAAGAAAGTTTACTTGGGGCTTACAGTTTTAGAAGGTTATTGTCCATTTCATCATGTCAGGGAACATGGCAGCAAGTATGCAGGCAGGTATGGTGACAGAGCAGTAGCTGAGAGGTTGCATCTTGAAGCAGAAAGAGTGCACTGGGAATGGCTCAAGTCTTTTCAGACCTCAAAGCCCAACCCCAGTGACACACCTTCTCTAATCCTTCCCAAATAGTTCTGCCAACTGAGGACTAAACAATCAAATATGAAAGCTTATAGGGCCATCCTCGTTCAAATCACCAGTCTTGGGTTTTCCTCTCTCTAGACCTGATGAGAGAAGTGTTTGACTGAAATGGAAGTGAGTAGATTTTGCTAGTTTTTCTTTCTCTCCTTTTTGCTGGTTCACACTGGGATCAACCAAATGACCACAGCTTTCAGTGGCTGAGTGAAGTTTGATAACTCAGTGGCTTAAACATCAAGTTGAGGATAGGTATAACTTTCAGAGTTAAGGAGAATCCCAATAATTTTCTCTCTTCAATCTTATGGATGTAGAAGCCAAATTGAATGTAGGAGTTAATTTGACAACAAGAGGTGCTAATATGCAGACTACTTTTTATCAGTTTCTTTTTGTTCTTTTTAAAAAAATATTAGTGCATTTTCTCAGCTCTCTCTTCCACATAGGTTCACAGTACTGATATTAGAGTGTAAACTTACCATTTGGTTGTTGTGTTATTTAATAAGCTAAAAATAAGACAGGAGGCAGTGACTGTGATTACATTGGAATTCAGCACTCAGGAGGAATGTGAGGAGTATGAATTGATATTATATCATTGTCAAAAAACAATTGCTTGCCGCATCAATTGGTGTTAAACACAGCATCTGGTTCAGTATAATTAGGTTTTCAAGTAAGTTGATGAGAAAGCAAGCTCCATGCACTTGTCCAAATGGAGAAGTGTAAAGAATTTTCTTTTGATTGACACAAATATATGCAATGGGCTTGAAAATTTGACAATCAGTTCTTGAAAGATTTCGATGCATTGGTCATCAAGCGTGATGGTTAATCTCCCTTAAGAAGGCAGAGTGGAGCTAGAATCTTCTCTTGTCACACAGTTCATGTGACATAACTTGCTCATAGTAGGAGAGTGTGTCCTGAGAATTTGTACTAGATATAAAACAAATTCTAGATGACTGGCTTCAAAATAAAAAAATAAAATAATGTACACCAAAACTATCAGTACATCTAGCAGGGCTGTGAATACCACTGTATCCCTGGGCTTCATTTGTTCCTGAACACAGAGGGCATTTCTGGAGTTTGGAATAGGCAGACTAGGTGAAAAGGAACGAGGTGGTCTGCTCCTCTTCTCTTTCAGGTTCTAAGCACCCTGATTCCGACTCTAGAATGACCCCTTGCATAGAAAGCGCAGATGACCCAATGGGGTTATGATTTAAACAGCTCCCGTTCTATTGAGATAATTAGAGTCGATCAATTTCTGACTCTTGCTTAGGAAACTTAGTCTCTTTTTCCAATTGCATTTAGAAGTCCTCTGCTAATTTAGATCCAACTTGGCCATCACAGACACCAATCAGCTTGTCCCCAGGAGACAGCAGCACAAAAAGAAACTGCCAGTGGAGTGCCCTTTGGAAGGCAAGGCAAATCTGTTGACACTTCTTCTCGGAGAGTGGTTTTGCCTGGCTGTGGAAAGAATTGCTGGTTTGTATCTCCTTTGATGGAGTCATGCAAGTGCGTAGCCATTTACCTTTCAGTTTCCTTCCCAGCTTGATTGGGCTTAGTAACAGAAACACAGCAAATCTGACTCAAATTGGAGATCTACTGATGAGTTCTTTAAATTAGGTAAATTCGGGGGAGAACTTCTACAGTTTCACTAATTCTGTATTTACTCCAGCAATAAGCTGTAGAAGACACATGAACACACACACACACACACACACACACACACACACACACACACACGGCTTGTCATGTTAGCATCCTGTGCAGGTGTAATTAATTTTCCTCTTTCACACAGGATTAGGAGATTGAAGTAGAAGTTCAATAATTTGACTGCAAGAAAGCTAAGTAGAGTAAGAATAGCAGATCATACTATCTATGTTTCTCAAGCAAAGACAAAAAGCTTTATGGCAATTAAATAATTAAGAAAAGCCATGTCGCTGGTGCAGTAGGAAGAATAAAACCCAAATTTTAGACTATTTTAAATGATCAGGGGACCAGTGGGATGACTTAATTGGTAAAACACATGGTGTACAAGCCTGGAGACCTGAGTTCCATTTCCACATAAGGGTGAGAGGTGAGAATTGACTCCACAAAATTGTCTTTTGACTTCCATAAGTGCATTGTGGCTTGTACACACACACACACACACACATACACACACACACACACACACACACACACTGAATATAATCTTTAAATTATTATTAGATAAGATTTCACAAGAGAAACATTGCTCATGATAAAAAATTGAATATTATGAAATAGAACAGAACTTATATGAATGAATTCACAGCCAGTTTAAAATTTTTTCAAACATTGATGGTATACCGGTGCTGGTCTCAGAGTGTATTGATAACTGTGATTTATCCCATGGTTTAAGGACTCACATGAAATCTACAAAATAATAAAATAAAATATAGATAATAATAGCTGGGTAGGATAGGACTTTAGAATGTAGATAACAGCAGGTTTAAATAATAAGCCAAAAATAGCTAAGTGATGCTTAAATTAATGTGTATAACATGATAAATGTTTTGAAAAGACAGAAACTAAAGAGGAACAGAAAATAAAAGTTTATATTATGGAGAAGAACTGAAGTGGCCTGGGGCACTGGCCTTGGACATATGTAAATAAGGAAGATCTGTAGAGGGAAACAAGAGCCTGGTGGAGACTGTGCCTGGGGCCAGATCCTCCACTGCTGATTCCCTGACCTAGTAAGGACCCCAGGCTGAGGACTGAAGTGCACTCCCTAAGCTCCAGGGGAGACGCAGTGTTAGAGCTGAAGAATGGCCAGCTTTCTGACTTCCAGTGGGGGACCAGACTGGGACCAGGCTGAAACGCATAAATGGCCAAAGTGCTGCTAAGAATAGTGGAATGCTGGGCCCTAAATAGGACAATTGTATCACTTCCTCTAAAACTTAAGGAACACTGCAGAAAAGAAGTGGAAAGACCATAAAAGCCAGAAGATTCGGAGACACAAAACTATGCCTTCTGGATTTGGTACAGTAGCCTTGCACTGTGAACTCATTACAAGATTGGGTCTCTCAGCACTCATGGAGGAGGAGTCATGAGGTCCACCCCTCCTGAAAGGACAGTTGTTAGGGCGGGAATGTCAAGTTCTTCTTTGACAGTGTAAACACTGTCAAAGTTGCCCTTACTTCACAATCTCCCATGCAGGCTCAGTCAGGAGAAGCTAATTAAACGCAATGGGCCACACATACAAGAAAGTAGGGAGGAAGGCTTGCTGAGAAGGTGAGGGAAATGGAGAGTCTGAAAGACTAAAACTCATGATGCAGATGGGAAGAACTGTTAAGACAGTAAAAAGTTAGCATGGATTTCATGTTCAAGTGATTTATGTTGAGAGCAGAGCTAATGCATCCAAGGTGTAATTCAGATGACATAAAGGCAAACATGCCATCACGGGTCATGGCCTGACTAGGAGGCAGTAACTGTGCCCATGCTGTGGCAAACTGCTCCCACAAAAGACACCCTCCATAGTGGTTACTGTAGAACTAGATGGCTTGGTTAAGTAGGGACTATGTCATTGACTTCTCATTATGTGAAACTGGGGACTTTTTCTTTGATCATTGCATACTGTTATTTTTCCTTCAAAGTGGAGTTAGCAGCAGAATATGAGTTATAAGGTTGTTTAGAGACTTACAGTCCTAGCTAGATGCTCAAGATGCAACCTGGCCTAAAGCCAGTTAGCCACCGCAGTTACCATGTGGTTTTCACTGATGGTATTGCTAACCAGAAACTGAGGAAACCACAGCAAAGCTGGAATATTTCCAGAGGAGGCAGATAGGATGACATTAAACAGTGATGCACAGCTGTTAACAGAACACAGAGTTCTACCTCATTCCTTAGTGTCTATACTGCATTGGTTTAATACCTCTGGGCATTAGGTATGGTGGCTTTGATGTCTCATGTAAAAAAAGTGAATGAAAACAAACCAACTCTGCAATAGTCTTTTGCTTGTTTTTAAAATATCATTTCCCAAGAAGAAACACTTTTTTAAGGGCCAGTTGACAAAAATGTCAGCAAGCACTGACCAAGAGCAAGCATAATGTTCCCTTCTATTTGAAGAACTGTCAAGTAGAGCAGGGCTCTGACCCTGCCCAGCTAATAGTCCATTCCTATATAAAGTTACCAGTACAGGGCAGCAGTTCATCCCTTATCTGCTCGGGCCTGAGTTTACTGCATTAACCTCTTATCTGAACTTCTTACCACCAAGCTTTTCTTAGTACCATTCATCCTGCATCCTGTGACGAGATTCATGTCCTGAAGGCACCACAGCTGCTACATCAGCCTCCAGCCTAAATCTTCTCAGCATGTCCTCTGTGCTTTTCAGGATAAATTCCATATCCTTCAGACTTTCATGGTTTGGCAGCAGCCAACATCAGGGATCCTTCCTTATAGAATCAAAAGACATCTGGGGCATAATGTAGGTATGCGGAATCAACCTTTATCAAATAGTGAGACAGGGCTTGGAAAGATCCCATAATTGATCAACAATGTCAGCTACCAGCAGAGGGGTATGAAAGGATGTCCTGGTCTCTCTAGCACTGTTGTACACAAAGGGTTCCAATCACTACCAGTGGCTGAAATAAGGCCAAGTGTGTTGTCCTTGGTTACACTGGTAGACGAGGTGTTTTTCCCAACCTAAGGGAGGTGTATAATTTTACATTCTTTAATTAGTATTTTTCCTTTGAACCTGCAAATATATCTGAACTGATTTACTGGAAAAGATATACATAATGGCAGGCTAAGCCAAAGGAAGTGCTACTATTGTGAATATCAATGTTTAGAGCTTGCTGAAACCTTTGCTATGCCCTTTGGAGGGTTATCCTTCCTTGAAAGTCCACAGAAGTTCTCCCCATGGTAGGAAATGTATCTTCTCAATTGCTGGAATGTGTTCATGGTTCACTCTTCTGATAGATAAGGACAAGTTGTGAGTTTAGCAGTCAGATGATAACTCTTCAGCCCTAACCATGACCAGCTGTCTAACCTCAGCTTTGTAAGACTCCTTCCCAAGCCTCAGTTTCCTAAGGCCTGGCGATGGCCCTTTCTATTTTACATTTAGCCAATGAGGAGATTTTATGAAAATAATAGTGCATCCTTATCAAGAAGTTTTGAGGTTACATTATGTCTCAGAAGAGGTGAGCTATTGAAGTTCAGTACAGAACTGTGCACATGACCTTGCAGGATATATGCATTTTTAAAAATCTACACAACACAAGGTATGCGGTCTTTCTCTCTTTATTATCACATTATCTCCCTGAAGGGATCCTATCTCTACAGCAGTCAAAAGGTTCCATGAGGAGGTTCCTGTCTAAGCACATCATAGCAAGCATTTTCCAAACTCCTGCTCTATGTATGTGTGTACAGGGGATTTCAGGATTTGGGGTCTTGGAAGCTTCCTGAAAGCTACCCTTCTTTCCCTTGGGAAATACAGTCTCAGCCACTTGTTCTCAGGACCCTTGTTGATCCTGTTATTAAAATGTAGTAGCAAACAGTCTCCCCACTGTACTCAATTTTAGCATGCCCACTCTGACAGATAAGAGCCATTTTTGGGTCAGAGGGCCCAAAGTCTGTTCTCTCGTTCTTTCAGAACTCGTCCTTCTCTCTGTGATGTCTGGTATTTTCAGTTCTCCTCTTGTCCCTTTGTCCTTTCATTTATCACATCACTCCTTGACAGGGACTCACCTTCACTGCCAGGGAAGAATCATCCCAGGGCAGGCCATTTTCTCACCAGCCTCTGGGCTACAGAGACATCATTTTAGTGCTCTATTCTTTTGTTTGTTTTGGTTTGGTTTTTTTGGCCAAGCATCTTTCTCACTTGCTTTCACTCCTGCTTGGCCGGCTTTTCCACACTCACGAGGGTGACCACAAACAGTGCACCAGAGAACTTTTTTTTTCCATTTAGTTCTTTGCTCTCTCTCTTTTTTTTCACCCTTCAAAATGTGTTGCTTTCCTTCAGGTTTTCTAACCCAGTTTTCTAACCCAGACTTTAGGGATCTTTGTCCCAGGCCGGGAGTTGCTTCTAGGTTCAGATTCTCACTCTACTCACGACCCCTGAGCATTGCGGGGAACTGGAGATCAGGAAGCCCTGCTCACACATGTTCTGTCTTCACCGGTGGGATAGGCAGCCATTTTGCTATTTTCTTCGGTGCTTCCAATGTTGGAGAACTCCCTAAATTGGGCATAGCCCATCTCCCTGTGGGACTGTCATTGGCATTCAGGTTCTTTCCTGTAATTTGTCTCTGTGTGATGCCTAACTATTCCAGAGGCTGTCTCTGGAGTGACTGGATATATCTGTAATCTAATAGACATGCCATAACTTTGCCTGACTCTTTTTATGCTCCACTATTAACTGTCTTTAGCTTCCTGTTTAGTTTCTTTAATTTCTGGCTGACACCAAGCTTGCAACTAATTTTTTTCTCCAGAATTAAAAATAAATAGACCAATAGAACCATATTTTTGGGTTACTTGAGTAGAATTTGGTCTCTTTTACTAATGGAACCTAAAATCTTTACATTATCTTAGGAATTCTTCAGTTATTTTAATTTTTACCCATTTGATACAGTACATTCTGATCAAGCTTTTTATCAGTAGCCAGGCTAATATTTTGTTGACCAAAAGTCTATTCTCAGGTTGGTGATGTGTTTTGCTTTGTATTATCTTCTAAAAATATTTTGAAGAGTTCCTTTAAAAAAAATTAAGGATAAAATGCAGGAAGACTTTCAAGGCAGGATAGTGATATAAACTGAAATTGTATCACATGATATAAAGAGAACTCAAAATGGAACCAAGATTCAGATGGCCTATAAGCTTCTTCAATAAAACACTAAGTATTTTACAACAAATGCCACAAAATAAGAGAATGTGCATATTCATAAGGACTAGAGAAGACACTGGGCAATAGACTACATTCAAACTGTTTTATATATTTATGTAATAGTAGAAGCCACCTGTCCATAGGAGGCAAAGGGAAGTTTGGTCTCAAATTCATATGTTGGTATAAGGCAAAACTGGAAGTAGTCCCCAGCTCTCTTGCAGGTCTAAGGATTCAGATGTGAGGAGGGTATTGGAGGGGGAAGGGACTGTGGATATTATAGGAATGGCCTGACCCTCAGTTGGTTTTTACATAAAACCAGAGGTAGGAAAACAGAGAGAAAAAAGTGATAATGTAAAAGGGTTACATTCACCAGGCTACTGAGAAGCCTGGGAACTGTTTGCAGATACCAGGATCTGGGTACTGATACAGAAAGAGATGCTCAAAAAGGAAGATCCAGGAATTGAAAAGGTTGTCAGTAATCAATGGTAGATATGTGGTCAGGGAACTCTTGGTAAGATTGATCTCAAATTCAGCAAGGGGTGGGGGACTGAAAGGAGGGTGGGAAGCAAAGCTTAATATTGACCATCTTCCATTACATACACAGTGTGGGAAATCTTCCAAATGACTTACACTTTCAATCTGTAAAAGCACATTTCCTTATATTGTACAAATAGTAAAATAGTTTATTATGTCTCACAAATCATTTATTAGGCACCTATTTGGCAAAACAGTACGTGTTTCCTGTGGTTCTTCTGTTAATTCTCACAACTTGAGAACAGTACATATGTTATTCTTTTATTACTAACCAGCAAGGCCAAATAAGAAAGCTAAAATAAAGATTCAAGATTATACTGCTGGTATTTCAAGATTCAACTCAGCTAAGTAAAAGATCAAAGAATATAAGCTCCATCCCATGAGATCACACAACAGTTCTTCATATTCACCCAAATAAGTTCCAATTATCAGCCTAGTTCCTCTTGCTATGCATCTATTATTGTTGCATGGGATGGAAAATAACAGCCAATGTGTTGGAAATGAAAAAGAACTGGCCATAGAATTTCAAGGCAGAGATGCTTTCCCCATACTCCATCTTAGCTACACTAACAGCAGGCAAGTCATATGGCTCTCTTTGCACTCATTTGTGTCATCTGTAAAATGGGAATGCAAGCATCACAGTTGTTAATATATCAAATAATATGATGTGTGTCAAAATTATGGGAATATATGAATGCAGGGCAAGTGGAGCAGGAAGGCTGAGAAACTTACAGGAGTCAAGTCTGAAGTTGGAAGCAGTATTGAAATGTATGCTGATAAAATACTAAGTGCTTGATTTGGAAGGCATTTATGAGTAGATCATGAATCAGACAGCATACAGAATAATAAAGGATTCAGGGATCTATAAGACAGCCTTCCTTGCTTTTATTGGTCTTGTTGAGTTTGAGAATATACATTCCTGGTTTAAGCATACACATATGTATTGAAGGACACATGTTTGTTTATTCATAAATTTCTTATAACTGAACACATAGTAGATGAAATTGAGATTTGGGGTTTGGTCTGGTTTTTTATTCACTTCCATTAAAATATATGGTTTCCCATAGTAACTGCACTCCCTGTGTTCTGTTACATTCATACGACACATAGAATGATGCATTCTTTGTAAGTCACTCAGATTTGGAGAGGTATAACACACAGTAAAAGCCCAAGTGATGACGTGGCTCTACTTAGGAGCAGAGACATGGGAACATTTCTAGATGAAGCACTTTTCTTCTCAGAGGTTGGAATAGAACAAGAGAAACACTTTCCCACCAGTAGCACTCTGACTCTGGAAGATCTTTGGTTGGCTAAAGCCTGGGAGAATATGGCAGCTGGGCCACGTATGACAACTATGTTTTCCTAGTGGAACATTATCCAAGGACAAAAAAAGCCTCACACTGGATTCCTTCCACCCAACTTCCTTCTCCAATAAGATCCTTCTGTTTTATGTACCCAGACAGCCTTTGTTTCTCATCCATGGTAAGAATATCCACAAAATCATGCCTGTCTCAGAAGACTAAGAAAGAACATGACCAATCTTATGTTCAAGGAAAGTATGCACTTTGGAATATCTTGAAAATACTTGCTCTTGATTCTTTTTTTTTTTTTTTGAGTGTTTTTTCCTTCTCTTTTTCAGACATGAGTCTAAGTAAAACAAGAGAGAGAAACTGATAGATATTTGATGTAGAAAACACATATGTACATGTTTTCTTCATGACTCTCACTTTTTAGGATCTAGAAGTAAGGAGTGATTTAAAAGGATAGTGGTAATGTTACAGATAGAATGAAAACAAATAAAATTTGATAATTGTGGTATATGGATTTTTTTCCATTTTGTCAAAAAAAATGTAGATACTCAGTAAAGTGATTATAGATTTTTATCTAAGTAATGACATGGTCTGCATTACAGGGAATTTGTTGTAAGTCTTACATCATCATGGGTTTGGCCATCTGCCCAGAAGGCCTCCTCAGTTATGTCATCTACCTGTTAATCAGAAAGAAATTCTTCCTGCCTGGAGCTTCTACTAAGGAGCTCTGCTTGTTTGGAGAGAATTATCTCTCCCATTAATAAGATTATTAATTATAATTTTCAGGCAAGGAAACAAAGATTAAAGACCTAGAAGCTGGAGTCGATGAGTGAGGTAGTTAAACACAGTTAAGAGATGGTGCCTTCTGCAGAGCCAAGAGAAAAGATTAGGGTCAATTGGTGAGAAGTCGATATGTTGCAAAGAAGAATGAGCTGAGATTTCTGTTTTGACATCTTCTATTAACATACAGTGAGAGAGACCAGAGATGCTGTGATAACGGGACATTTGAGAAGTCAGTAGAAGTTGGAAATAGCTAGTTGAAGTCTAGAAAGGGATAACAATAAAGGACCTGGTTGGGGTTGGGCTCTTGTCTCAGTCCTAGTTTCAGGTCTTGTGGTTACTTGACTGGACAGTGATAGGCTGAGTTGAGTCTACACTCTAACATCTGGAGCAGTACACTGCACAATATGGATGATTCTGTGTAATGGAAAGGAACATATAATGGGAGCTCACCAATAAGAAAAGCAATATACTGGAGTACAGCATATGACAGGAATGGAAATGTGAAAATACAGTCAGGAGTTACAATAGGGTCTTTCTTCAATTAAGATGTCACTATATTATAAACAAAATTAGAGCTAGAGTACAAGCTGTAGTCAGAAGAGATGATAAAAGATCAACACCTCAAGGAAGGAATAATTCTCTCTCATTCTCTCTCTCTCTCTCTCTCTCTCTCTGTATGTGTAAGGATAGATTATGTATAAGCATCTAAGTGTGGGTATAGATGCCCATGTACTGCCCATGTAAACATATTGACCAGCAGTCAATGTTCAATGCCATCTTCTATTCCCCCCATGCACATTTATTTTCTTTGAGTCAGGTTCTCTCATTGAATCTATATCTTTCTAGTTAACTAGGGTGGTTAGCTAGGGAGCCCTCAGAATACTACAGTCCTCCCAGTGTTGGAATCATAGGTGCCTTTACTATGCCCAGCTTTTTGCATAGGTGCTAAAGTTCTGAAATTGGATCCTTTTATTTTCACAGGAATCACTTTATCCACAGGGCCATCTCTATAGCCCCCAAGGAGGGAATAATTCTGATTTATTAATAGGACAATCCTGTGAAATAGGGCTGGGCACTGAAAACAAGTGGGAGTGAAGACAGATGGAGCTACAGAGTCTCAGGAAAGGCTAGTTTTGAGCATTGCAGGAGTGAGCAGGCTAGTGGTTAGTGGACTCACAGGTGCTGACAGATGTCTCAAGAGCCACAGCATTCTAAAACTAGGTGGGAGCCAGTGGGACTGAAGAAGTGGCAGATAATCTAGTATCCAGTGGAAAGATGTCACCTGACTCTTACTTGACTAAGAGGAAATGGTTTGAATAATAAAAGGGAAATAGATCCTCTTTCCTAACACACACCTGTCTTGTCCAGAAAATGAGAGGATGATCAATTTCCCACGGGTAAAGAAGAGGTCAACCAGTGGTGAGCGGAGCCATAGAAGAAGGCATGCAGGACAACTGTTAAAGACAGCCAGGAGGGCTAAGGAGGACCGTGAGCAGAGGGAGTCAGTCTGGAGAATGGTGAAGGATGTCAAGAATAAATAACAAGACAGAATCACTCATCTAAATACAACTTGAAGGACGCCTATGCTTAGTCATGCAGGGACGCAGGGCAGCATCCTGAGAAAGGTGCTGTCTTTCTGTCTGTGGTCCATCACAAAGAGGCCAATTAGAGAGAAAAGGAGCCAGAAACCAATACATTACACTGTAGGGAAATCATGTCTTTTAATCATACAAACAATAGTAGAATATGGGAATAATTATCCTCATTTTTTAAAAGAAGACAGAAACTCAGAGAGGTGAAATATTCTCCCATGCCGGTTAATGTGATGCTTGGTGCAGAAATCAACCCCTCATGTGTCCAAACCTTCTTATCTTACATCATTTTAAAATAATTAATATTGAGCTCTGAGTCACAACTGGTAGTTAAATTAGTGAGTCAATAAACTCCTAACTTCTCTAGTTCTATATCTCAAAAACAAAAATAAAATAAAAACCCCAAACAAAGATCATCAACTTTATAATTGTTATGTCTTTACCTCTAGAGTATGGTAGTAGATGCCTGCAAATTCATACTCTGGAGGTAAAGACAGGAAGAGCAGGAGTCAACAGCAGCTTTGACTACAGGCCAGTCTGAGCTACATGAGACACTTAAAAAAAATGTTGGGTTGTGATAGTGCAAGCCTTTAATCCCAGCACTCACGAGGCAGAGGCAGGTTGATCTCTGTGAGTTTGAGGCTAACATGGTGCACAGAGCAAGTTCTAGGACAGCCAGGGCTACACAAAGAAACCCTGTCTCAAGCAAACAAACAAACAAACACAAATCCTGCAAAAACAAGTTGAAAAACAATTTCAACCTATCACATGTGTCTAATACTGACTTAATTTTTAAATGATCAAATGGAGCCAGGGAGACAGCCCAGGGGATGAAGCACTTGTCTGCATTCAGGTCTCCAGAAACAGCTTAAAGATCTAATGATAGCATGTCTGTAATCCTAACATTCTAACAGTGATCAGAAGTAGAGGCAGGAGGACCTCCACAGCTCACAGGCCAGCTAGCTTGGTGTACACAGCAGTGATCTACAAGAGGCCTCCTCTCAAACAAGTGATAGGTAGGGAACCAACATCTAAGGCTATCTTCTGACCTCGACACTTTCCTGCCTGTACTTACACACCTATCGTGAAGGAGCTTGTACACACACACACACACACACACACACACACACACACACACATGCAGAAAGACTAAGTGACACATCTGTAAAAACAATTAGCTATTAACATTTAAAACTGCAGAACATCTATTACCTCCTCTATGAGTGTTTACTGTTGCATCCTTAAATCTCTCTAAAGATGGGGGAATTCACAAGCTCATTCCCCCACTAGCTTGAACTGTAAAGGCTTTCTGTTACAGATGCCTGTATTATGAAGCATTAAATCTAGAAAGAAGCATTCACCTTTATAGGACAAATCATTTTGTACAAGGGGGAGCTTTTGTGGTCATGTCTCTGGTAAAGAGGTCATTGCTGTGCTTTTCCTTCTCCTGACTTCCCACTGTGACATTCCTTTGCTCTAGTCTCTGTGGTGCAATTGAAAGGCCTCTGACCTTCCTTTGTGTTTGTCTGATTACTAATCTGATTACTAATGAGACTGAGTGTGTCCTCATTGATTTGCTGGCCATGTCTCCTGTCCTGTGAAGTATCTGTTTATACTTTTCTTGCGTTCACAAACACGTATTTTGACTGGGGTGATAGAGTGCTCTTCTCAATCAGGACGGCCTCATTTTATAAATGTAGCAGTTGCATCAAAGGGACAAAAAGAAAAATGATAACATCACCTAGGGAAGTGAATGAAAGAGACTGAGCCAGGCACACATGGATCTGGAGGGTATACAAGAATGGAAATATTTGTAAAGTAGGAAGCAGCACAGAGAATGCAGTGTGGGGAAAGGAAGGGTAGGTATAGGTTTGATCTGAAGCCTTGTGTAAGATATATGACACATAGAAAGAGAATGAGACTTGGAGCCAAGAGTAGTAAAATGTGACCTGGTAGGGAGATCGGCAGCCTAGTCAACTGGGGGAGGTTTTGTTACTGAAGAGCACTCCTTAGTTTTTCTGGGATTTATAACACACAACACATGGGCTTGCCATTCCTCCTCTAATTGCATGTGACAAAAAAGGGCATGGGGGATGGGAGTGACAGAGAGGGCAGGAGTAAGTGACCTGCCATATTGATACCCTCAAAGAATTGCTTGGGATTTGGGATGGGGTGGGGGAAACCTGTCAAGAACTGACTTTCAGTGAATATGTGCATCCCTCCTTCTTTCTCCTTCCCATCCCCCACACTCATCAGCCTAAGCAGTGCACCCTTGAGCGATGTAGGCATTTTCTGTGAACCTCCAGATGGCCTCCTGGGATCTGTAGGCATGCTCTGCCTTTCTTTGTGTTCTTGGCCTCCGAGGTTCTGCCACACATCTTTCTTTCTTGTTCTTCAGTTTCCATCCTTTGCAGAGTCCCTCATATTAAAGAGGCACTGAACTGAAACCATAGCTGTTGAATGTGACTGGGGTAGAGTGCAAAGTGTGTTCTGTGAGAAGAATCCTGGGGCTGGGGTGAGGGTGCTGATTATGAGAAATGAGCAGAAATAGATTAGTGTCTTATTTGGGGGTTGAAATGAAAAGAGGATGAGGCCATCAAGAACATATCCAATCATACCTGTTTGATATTTGAACACGATGATTTTTTCCTAATATGACAATACAAAATAAACTTGTAACTGTGCTATGTCTTATCATTATTAAATTCAAAATAGTGTGCTAAAGGCAATAGGCCAATTTCTCCTCTATCTTTTCTGTTTTCTCTTTCCTTCATTATGCTGTTAATTGTGTATTTACTCTGATGATGAACAGATTTCACTGAAGATCTTCTAAATCCAGCCCTCTACTTTATAAGGAGCATGGAGGACCTGTAGTGCTGTTCAGTTTGCTTTCTTTTTAAACTATTAAGCTCTGGTCTCTGATGTCTACACTGCTAGTCTCCATTCATTATGGCCAGAATTCTGTCCTAGAAAATTGCCTCTCAGAAATCATTTGACATACTTCAGAGTAGTCACATTTTATTCTTTTTCATTTCATAAAAATTAAGTGTGATAAGACTATCCTGACACTGAGCATCTGTGTCTTCCATTCTCCTTGTCTCCACCCACTTTCCCATCTCTGTGTTGCTGTCAAGCAGACCTTAGAGACCCCAGTAGAGTTGATGAGTTGTTCTCTACAACAGCCTTCTAACATGTACACAAAAGTGCACAGATCCCTTTTCTGCTCAATTTGTTTACTGTAATTTCTTCCCAAGGTCACAAATATCTTAGTTGAATGGGAAATTTCATTTGTTTTGCCTGCCATTGAGACCATTATTTAGTAAAAATCTTTCATCATTTAATTATGCTGTTTGCCCCATCATAGGCAGTGGCTGAAATAGACATGCCAACCAAAAGTTTAAACCCTGTGCTAGAGAATGTGTCTTGTGCCTGAATTTCCAGAATGAATCAAGCCTTTTAAGGCAGACAAAGCAAACTCAGAGAAAGCATAGCAGCATCAGAGATGCTATAGTGGATGTTGGTTCTTTTTTCTTTCTTTCTTTTTGTCTTTCTTCCTTTCTTTTCCTTCCTTCCTTCCTTCCTTCCTTCCTTCCTTCCTTCCTTCCTTCCTTCCTTCCTTCCTTCCTTCCTTCTTGGGGTAAATGCATCAAAAAGGCAGACTATAGTACAGACTAGAAATTGATTTAAAGTGAAGGATGACTCAAACCAGTATGTACTTTCTGACACTTTTCCCTGTTGAGTGTTTCTTTGGCTCTCCCACTTGAATGGTGAGAGGAGACTTTGTACCTGAGCTAGTTAACTGCATAACAAGCAATAAATCCAAGTGGAGCAATGACCTTTTTTTTTCCAGATAGAGCTTTCAGAGTTCAGTTGCGTATGTCACTCATATTAGCCTTCTTTCTTTGCGTCAGTATGGACTATGAGCTGGCACTTTAATAAGCTACCAGAGGGAGATGACCCAAGGGCACAAGACGGTGTCTCTAGTAAATGAAGAGAGATGTCTTATTAACACTTCGGTGACCAGTTCTCTAGGAGTATTAAAACAGGTACATATGTTTAGCATTATGTGAAATCCCTTTTGTAATTGTCTTTTTGCATATTTAGGGTCAAATGATGTAATTCATTCCATAATTACATCAGTTTCCTCCTCCTTGTTACCTATCTTTCTGCATGGTTTCACTGAATTTATGTTATCTGAACCTATTAATTCAGCTTCTTGTTTTGACCCTGGCCTGTTTTCCTCTTCGTACTTGGTAGCTGTCATTTTTGAATTTCTCTCTGTATTTTGTTTCCATAAACAGTGAGCACATGAAATTACAAATAATATAAGATGATTAAACTACATGGAAAAGGTTAACATCACTAGGAAAGAAAACTGTTTGGGGTCTAGTTCACACTCGCTCTTCTGCTGTGCCTGGTATCCATGGAAGAGTCTAGACAAGGTTGAATACATTCCAACTCATCAATTACAATCAACTTATAAGACACACCAGATGATGGCCAAAGGGAAAGAGGATACTTAGAAGGGGACCATTCATTGTGCCTTCTGCAGAGTCACTACATACTCCTACACTGAGATGTGGCATGCCACAGCTCCAACATCCAGAGCCAGTCAGAGAGTTAAGTTTCTAGGAGTGCTTCCATCCCTTTGGTGATTAGTCAAAGGTAGTGATGTACCCTGCTGAGCAGTACCCTGGACACTGCAGATTGCTTTCTGGATTGTCTTAGGTCATTTTTAGAGAGCTATATGGTAGGTGGTATTAAAAATCAGTTCAACACAAAGAATAAAAGTTCTGGAATAAAAATAAAATTTAGAAATTGAATATGCAGAAGGTGGATTGGATGGTGACTGAGAAGCCTGGAAGTGCAGAAAGGATGCAATCAGGGTCTTAGTTCCCGATGTTGTTACTTGGCACTTCACACTCTTTGCCTCGCCTGTATGTATTCCCTCCATTCAAGAATATACAATTGTTCATCGATAGCCTGGTAAAAAGAAGACAATTTGTATTGGGTAAAACTATGAATGAATACTTTGTAACATTCTGGGATGTAATCATAACTGATGGTATATTTGAATCTTTACAGAGCCGAGTCTTATAAATTCTGGCAATTCACTATGTATTAATTCTATAGAAAAGGGCTCCAGCTAGACTCTCATTTCACTAATAGCTTTCTCAGTGATTGCTTCGATTGTTTTCCCCTTTTCTGGCACATTAGCTTAAACAGAGCAGGCTTTGATCGCAGGGTAATTTTCATTTAGTTGGATGTTAATTATTTTCTCAGGTAGAGAGACCCCAGGATAAGCCGTTTTCACAGTTTCACCTCTCGCTGCTTTACTGGCCTCCATTTCCATCTGGCTACGAAAGACTATTATTAAACATCCATGTTTTCTTTAACTCCCAACAACACTTACTTTCCTGTTAATTTCTTACGATGGAATTCCTAAAAAAAAAAAAAATGGCTTCCTTCACAAAGCATGATATTTTGTGTTTCTGTCATGTTGATACATTTATAAACTCGGGTTTTGTAAACTATGCTTATGTAAGTGATAATAACATGAAGAAAATAGTATTTTAACTATTCCATTGAGGTTTCAACTTGATATTTATTTATTTATTTTTGTTTCCTTGGAGCATTCCTAGCCTTTGTCTTCTCTCAACCTGGCTAGTTATGATTTCCCTAGTGGTGTGTAAAACTCTGATAGAAAAATAAACCAAAGGAAGCCCTATTGTATGTTCCATCTGCATCTTACCCATCAGAATCTACTCATGAGTTGGGTGTGATACAAATCCACAGAAACAATAGAACACAGATTCTAGTCCATTTTGTGCTGTTAAAACAACTTTTGGAGCCCACTTCTCTGATGGGAGGGGCTTGGATCTGCCTCTACTAAATGTACCTCCCCATGGAAATCCTTACCTTCTTGTAGGAGGTAATGGGGGTTGGGTTGGGAGGGGCAGGCTGGAGGAGCAGGAGGAGGGCAAAGAGGGGTCTTTGATATGTAAAATGAATAAAAAAATTGTTAATAAAAAATAAAACACCATTGGGTGGGACATTTATAATCAGCAGACATAAACTTCTCATAGTTTGGAGACTGGGAAGCCTTCCATCAAGATACTGTTGCTTGATGATGGCCTTCTTATTTTACCATCACCTGGTAGAGGGAGAGAGGAAAAGGAGAACTCACTTCATCTTACTATAGCAACACCAAGAGGAGAATTTAGAAACAGTGCTGAACAGGTAAGGAGAGTAACTGCACGCAAGTGTAGAATATATTTGAAGCCTGGAGAATAACATAGAATATAAGCTGTGACTTTTATGTGAGAGGAAAGAGAAAAAATTAATCCATAGCCTCTTAGTTTTAATCCTTTGGTTTTCTTTGCTTTCTGTTTTATATACTCTTTTTCTCCATCTCTGAGCTATTGCAAGATGAACTTTATAAATGTACTGTTTAAGGGGAAATACCAACTCTTAGTCATCTAGAAAAAAAAAAACAAAAACAAACAAAAAACTTCACTCTGACCTAAGAGTAAAGCATATAGATAGCAATAGCAACAGAAAGCCCAGACTGGAAATAGTTCTGGTTTCTCAGTCCTCCATTACCAATAGACAAAATAGATGTCCGTGGGCTTATTGGTAGCCAAGGAAGATGGGAAGGCTCCCCCACATCATCTATTTTCTCACTCCCTCTCTTCCCAGAGGGTTTGAAGATTACTAGTGTCCTAATTTTCCTGTTATGAGACATCCTAATATTACCCTTTATTGTTAAAGAAATGGGAACTGTAAACACATTCACCCCCAACCCAAAATCCCTTCACCTATGGCTCCATTGTTATTTCCTAAGAGGATTTCTTTAAAATGTGAACTGAAGTAAGAGATCAATATAGCCAGAAGACAGAAAATGGGATCCTATGAAAGTTATTTTCTTTTTATTGTTATCATCTTAACTCAAATTTACCAGGTGTGGATGAGCAACTGAATGATGACCTCCCTTCCCACTGACCCCTGAACAGTCACTGAAAAGGCAACACTTGGAAGCTGCAGTTGAAGCAATATGGGGTTGGCTCTGGAGCGCATTGTTCAAGGAAGCTGGAAGACATTCCCTCTTCCAAGTCCCTGCAGCACCCAACGAGGAAGTGGGTGCTTTGATCTGTGTCTGGCTACCACTCTAGACACAGAATGAATATTCCACTTCACTTTGGGTCTGGTAGGCAGTCCAGTAGGCAGGATCTCACCAAGGGAAGAATCCAAATGGCAATGGCATGCCAGTGTATCTTTGGATAGAGCCCACTTTTGTTAACACAAAAAGCAATCACAATATTTTGTTGTTGTAGTTTTTCCAGAAATATCTCTAGAAACCTAGAGACTCAGGAGTCCACTACTGCTGAAAGGTTCAGCTGGCAGTGTTTGGCAAATTGTTGACTTAACGGTACAATGTCCCCTGCACATGAACTGAAAGCATTCACCAAACCTATAGTCAAGCAAGTCAGAGAGAGAAGATCTGCTACCTGCTTGCTGAGCAATGACATCTTTAATATTGTGAAAATATTAGATCATCCATTTTTCTTTCTTTTTTTCTTTCTTGGCTATTTCTCAGAGACATCTAAAAAAATGAGTTAATATCTGTAACAAATGGAGAGTGACCAGAGGAAAATACACATATGTGATAAAGCCATAGGACAAATCTCAGGACCACATCTCTCTATACAGCATCAAAGCATAGAAAGTCTGTTCATCTCTCAGACAGTTAACAGCTTTATTTATGTTTGTTTTCTCTTATTGAACATAGTAGATGCATGACATAACTCATCAAAATAATAAAATATTATGATGGTTTTGTATCTTTACTTAATGAATAGCATGTCTTCTTGTCTGGAGCCACATCACATTGAACCTATACCACTAATTAGTGAAACAGTTTATTAGTTCAAATATTTTCCATTCAAAACACTAAGAAAATTTAACATGTTATAAACCAATTTAACCCAATAAGTGAATTTTAGCAATTGACCATGTAATTTGGATAAATACCAATTGCTTACTGGGGCTGTTTTGATTGAGGAACACATTTTGAGACAGCTTTACATTGGTGTCATTTACATTTCTTTTTCTATTTTTAAAGAAAAATTTGGCAAATTTTCATGAGCATTATATTTCCATAGTGCTGAGGATGAGTCTCCTGGAAGGAAAACTAACAGGCTTTCACCTTGGAGCAGGTTAGAGAAGACATTCAGTGATCGAGCTGCCTTAGTACCAGACATGAACACTTCAGCCCTGTCAGCAGCAGGAAGGCCAGAGTCCATATATTCTTGTTCTGGTGGCTTTGTGAATGTACAAATGAGGAGAAACGAAGCCTTTTCTTTCATTTCTTTCCATTTTCTTATTGAAAAGAGAAGAATCGAAATCCACTGAGAATGAGAACTCCTAAGGGAGTCCTGGGGAGGGGAAGAGACTCCAGATGGTGTGCAATGCCCCTGTAGTGCAGTCAGGAAGTCAACAGCACACAGCCCTCCATAGGATGCTACCTCTTCAGTGGGCATTGCTGTTGTTGCTCCATGGTTTCTGCTTTGGCTGTGCGCTCCTAAGCATGGGCTCTCAGAGACGCATCAGTGGGTCCTTTACCTTTGAGAGACAACTGGAGAGGTAGCTGAGAGGTGAACTTTGTGTTGTGCCCAGCAGACCTTGCACATGCTCTTGGACAGACTCTGACGTGTGGATAATGACATCTCTACAGGTCTTCCTTTCATCTCCCTGCCCTTGGCACCCTCTGGTCCTCTTTCATCCACCTATCAGGAACTCTCTCCAGAGTTTCTTTCTTCTCTTAGTATTCCCCTTCCACTTTCTTCCCCTTTTCTTCCCTGACCTCTTTCCTTGACTTTTTTTCCTTACTAATATAAACTCATTGCATTCCTCTGTTAAAAACAGAGAAAGACTTTGGCAATTCACCCCCTACACACACACACACAAATTAGTATAGTTATAAATCAATGTGCATGTACTGCTGCTTTGTTAATTTCCATGTAAAATAGTCCCAATGCATATATTTAAAGAAGCTGTACTCCTCTGCCCAGGACAAGCAAAGTGATCACAGTGGAAGAATAGCAAGAAGCTTATTGTTGAAATTGGAGTTCACTTACGAGAAAGTGCTGGCAGAGTGGTCAAGTCACTGGGTCCATGCTGGCCACCGAAGGAATGAAAACAGACAGAGAGTTCGGTGGGCAAGTCATCAGAGGAGCACCTTACAGTGTGTATGGAGGCTGTGCTTACATGTGATGACAGACTCCAGTGTCCACCTCTTTCCATTCCACAGAAATCAGAAGTGGAGAACAACGCAGTAAAGTGGACACCGAGACAGACAGGGGTGGGGCCAGTTCCTAGCAGCTGTGCGTGGTAGAGATGTTTCCTAAGTCAATTGTGAGGCAGCAGCTGAGCAAGAACAGACCAGAATGCAAAGGGCAGAGGAGGACTTATCCGCCCTCTCATTTCAAACTCAGTTCTATCAAGTGTGCTTACTGTTTTTTCTTTTCATATTCAGATGTTAAAATGAACCTTTGGTTTAATAGTGGTGGAGAAAACTGAATAAAAACACATGATTTGTTTCTGAAAGAGTAAGAATTTCATTGAATTTGTTTCAGTGTGGGGTTGCGGGGAAGAGAAGTATAAATTCTTTTGCTTCACCTGCAAAAGAATTGTAAGGCATTGGGAATGAATTGCAGCCTCTCTGGTGTAGGAACTGGAGAAGGTCTAAGGAACACACTTATGCAAAGTGCTCCCTATGATACTGGAAGGTCTCAGTGACTCACAGTTCACTCAGAAAAAGAGCTAAGCCCTTGAAAGTCAACCATTTTTTTCAGGGCTTAAAATAACATTAGTCTAAGAATTAATTGCAAGTATAGTTCTTCTCTCAAGGAACGTAAGCACTAGGAGATAAACTGGAAGACAGACGTTGCAGCAAGGGCTTGATGCAGTTATGATTAAGTGTGTCCACTGCTGTTAGGAAGAGAGACATTCATTAAATATAATGGAACTGGATTGGAGAAGTTCTGCCTGTGGAAGGATGAGAAGGGGACAGAATTGAGAGCAGGGCCGGAGAAGGAGTTTGTTTGAACTAAAGCTTTGTTCCAGAGTTTAAGAGAAAACAAACAAACAAGCCAGCCAGCCAGCAGGAACTAACAGGGGGTGAAGCACAGTGTAGAAGGAAAGACAAAGCAGGGACTGTGGGCCTGCAATGCTCACCTGCTTCCTTGTCGTTTACCATCAGTATGTTTGCTTTGTCTCATAAACACAAAGCATGATGCTGAGCAAAGGAGATGGAGATGTTAAAAGCTACTATCCACGCCCACGGGATACTATCCATTCAGGGAACTCAAAAGTAGTGAAGCATTGGCAATACAGAAGCGGAGGGTACGCAGGCGCTGGGGCAGAGCAAGGCCAGTGTTTCTAGAAGCCTGAGGAGAATTTTTAAACTTTTCATATTTGAGAATTCCATGCGTGCATGTAATGGGCTTTGATCAAATCCAGCCCTACTTCCTTTCCTCTCTCTCTTCCCATACTCCTTACTACTTTCCTACAAATTCAAGTTTCTTCTTCAACCAACTGAGTGACTTTATGTTCCTTCTTAAACTGAGTAAGTCCACTCAAGTTAGTCAGTATGTGCATAGGACCATCCACTGGACCAAACCATTGGTCTCAGCCCTGAAGTCAACTGACAGTAGTTCTTCAGAGAGCATGCACAAGACCCACCCCCCCAGGAGCCAAAAGCTCAGCCTGAATTGAGGGAGGGGTTCATGAAAGGAGAAGATAGCCTTCTTATAAGAGCGAGGTTACAGGATTTCAGTGTTTTGTTTTCAAGGCTGAAAAACAAAGAACGAACCCTCTGAAAGCAATGGGGAATACTCATGGCTGGGGAGAACTCAAAGCCAAGAGTCCAGGTTGTTTTAATCAGCTATTGTTCCTCTGTTGCTACTTGAAACTGTGTCTGGGTTAAGCAGGGCCTTTGGAGCTATTTTAGATGAGCTTCTGGGAACCTCGGGCACATTTTAGAGCAGTGTCTGGGTGGGGCCCTGCAAACACATAAGCTGTAAAGCTCTCCCATTGATCTAGATGTCTTCCCAGAGATGAGTTGCACCAGGATGTATACACAGACTTGCACTAACTTCAGCAAAAGCCCAAGTCTATTCCAATCCTCTAGTAGGTTCCAAATGTGATAGAATCAGGCTTTTCTTCTTGGAGACGTTTATGTCTTCTCATTTCCCTTCCCACTACACTAGCTGGTTGAATCTATATGATGTTCAATCACTGATGAATTAGATTTCATTTGCAGAACAATCTTGTTTTGAAAATTTGTCTATTTCCTGCTGGGTTATATATATTCATGAGGGAATCTGCTGAATAATTCTTCCCCAGGTGTACCAGGAGGGGAAAGGTGAATTCTAATAGTATGATGTTTTTATTAGAATATAATTTTCAAAAATCTTATTATTAGCTAATTGCATTCCCTAAGAAATAAGTGTGTGTGTATATACTGATGAATTTTTAGAAGGAAATTAGAAGCTGGCTTCTATACAAAATGTATTCACATATTATATTCATTTAATGGAGCACATTTCCTTCAGCTTGTTCTTGGGCTTGGAGACTTAGTAAAAGAATGAGTCAAAGGTTAACATTCTGTGACCACTGGATGCCTAGGTCTGGAACCTTTACATTATGGTCCTTTGTTAGCCTTGGAAGTTTAAGAGCCCAGAGCAAAACAGTCTTCAACTGCCTGCCTGCAAAATACCAGAAAATATGAGACTAGTGACACTGCTAAAATACTTCTCCATTCTCCTAAAGAACAAAGTAGATTCCTGCTTCCATTTCAGGCAAAAAAAGAGAAGCTGCAAAGTCCCTTGTAGAACCAGCCCCTCCTTTCACAGGCTGCCACTGGGACATCTCTCCACCCACGCCTGCGCCTGCGTCACAGGCAGAGATGGGCCCACTCATTCTGCTCCCCACAATGTCCTTTCAGTTTCCTCTCCCCCTTTCTTCCTTTCTGACCAGTAGAACAATGAGTACCTCATAAAACAATAGACAACAGTATGATAGAATAACTAAAACTGTCAACTTCCTAACTTCACTTTCTTTTTAATCTTCTGAATCAGTTTTGCATACATTTTCACAAATGGCTTTCTAGGTAGAATAAAGCCTTGCAAACACTGGGGAACTTGTTGAGGGGCTCATGATGGACATAATACCAGGAAAGTTATTCTTAGTTTAGATCAAAATAATGTAACATACATGATGGAAAGTCTAAGGCAAGAATTATATTAAACTATTGAAACACATGGATTAATGCAGAAAATCATTATGATATACCTTTATAATGCAATAATCCAGTGATAGCACTATGGTGTTTAAGGTGATGTATATAAAAAACCCAATCATTATACTTTTAGTCACCTATCTAATGTGACACCAAAACAATATATAGTAATGATGATATAATTAAGATAACTACATAGTGGCCAAATGTTTTCAGTCAAAGCTATTTGGGAAATACAGGTCATGTAAAATCTGAGATGATAACGCATTTTCTAGATTCTGACATTCAGAAGTTGAAAAAGTAATGAATGGACTTTCTACTGTGGATTTATCTCTCATTGATGATTAAAAAAAAAAAAACTGGTAAATTAAAGCAAAAGGAAGTTTTCAGAGAGGCCCACCTATTTCATTGCTCATAAAATACAGAGGTAATTTCTGGTTTATAAAGCAACCATTTAGAAAATGAAGCACCCTACAACTAAAATGATGACAGTGGAAGTCCAAAAATTGGAGAAGGAGAAAGACAAGTTTCAACTGACGCAAACATCAATCGAAGAAGAGACTGCATCCAAATTAGTGCCCCAGTGTTGTCTTCTAAGATCACCTTCAGTTTCGATGTCCAAAGCCATCAGAGGAGGAGTTACAAACTAAACAGATATGTAGAAACACATGGGCTGGTGATGCAGATTCAGTCCCTGGCACCCAAATAGTGGCAGGAGAGAACTGATTCCCCCTGTTGTCCTCTGCCCTTCACATACACACTGCTGCATATGTACACCTCCCACATGCAAGAAATATATATATTTTAAATAGGGTTTTAAATCACATAGTCAAAAATATTAAAAACTACAAATAATGAAAGATATGTAAGTGACAGATTAAGATGCTGAGACTCTTTGTGAAGAGGAATGTGTTCATTAGCTAAAATGTGCTATAAGTTAAGAAGCTGGGGAGCTGGGTGTAATGGTGCACGCCTTTAATTTCCACACTCAGTATGAGGTGGCAGATGGATATCCAAGTTCCTTGGCCATCCTGGTCCACATAGGGAGTTGCAGGCCAGTCAAGGCTACATACTGAGACATTGTCTCTTAAAAAAAGGGGGAGGTGGTAAAAGAGACGGCTAGGGGATGCACTAGAGAGACAGGAGATGAGAAGAACTAAATTTCTTAAATGAATATGTGAAAATATCAAAGAATCAATTGTTTATAATACCACTAACGTTATCATAAACCCTTAGTATAAGAGACTCGTCTACCACAGAAAGAGTCTTTCATGTGCAAAGAGGGGAAGTTTCCATGCGTGGTGAAACAAGCTAGCCTTATAGACAGGTTGCATGCTTTCTCTCAAGTGTGGCATTTTGGGAGCAAACCGTGGACACAAAGCTAAAGGAGGAGGTTGTAAGATTATAGAAGAGTGAAGGGGAGCAGGAGGAGGTGGCTAAGAGGCAGGTAAACATGACCACTCTGTATTATAAACAGTATGGAAATGTCACAATGAATCCACTGCTTTTTACAATTAATGCAGGATGACTGTTTTAAAAAGAGGAGGAACAGGGTGTCAAAAGATAACCTTCATCCTCTGTTTTACTAAGAGGCACAAAAGGAAAAGTGTGATGCCTCTCTTCAGCTTTTGCTGGGAAGGAAAGTGGAATTCAGGTGATATTGTTTTTCCTTCCCGTTTTTCTATGATGGAAAGTACACTATTAACTAGAAAGGGCAGAATAATATTTGATGTTGGCAAAAGAGGAGACGCTAGCACAGCAAAGCCCAAGTGCCTTGAATGACTAGCTCTGAAATGATTGTCTTTAACAAAACAAGAAGGAGAAAAGTGAGCTAATTTTATTAAAAATCACTTAATTTCAGAAAGACTCCTCTAGCTGACACAAGCTTCATTAGTGTTGCAGATCTTGTATGCTGTCCTCTATGTTTTGCTTTTAGTGAAATTACGGCAATGGAGGACTCACTTTAGTGGCCATGCTTTTACCTAATGAGATAAAAGGTGCAGAGCCATATTACTTACCAATTTGAACCTTTATTGCTTCATAAATTCCTACATCTTGAGTCATTAGACTTTTCTTTTCCCATTTGTAAATTTATTTTGAGTAAGGAGATGAACAGAACATAAAATTGAGATGAGCATACAACTGACAATATGTCCCAGCTCCTAGTCTTTGAGCCTGTGGAAAATTCGATTTTTTTTCCAGAAAGACCCAATTCTGCACAATTTCCAGAATTATCATTTTTTCATAGAGTAGCATACATAATTAATTTGTAACTTATTTGTTTCCATATCATGGTATATATATGTATATATATACACTCTCTCATATACATATATATGTATATGAGAGAGAGAGAGAGAGAGAGAGAGAGAGAGAGAGAGAGAGAGAGAGTGTGTGTGTGTGTGTGAGAGAGAGAGAGAGAGAGAGAGAGAGAGAGAGAGAGAGAGAGAGAGAGAGAGTATATTTACCAGGATATGGAAAAAAATCTTTCTGTTTTGGTTTGTTTGTTTATTTTTTTCAGGATTTCACTGTGGAGCCCAAGCTGAACTTGAATTCACTATCTAGCACACGTTGACCTCAAACTTAGAATAATTGTTTTGCCTCACCATTCCCAGCGCTAGAATTACAGATACTTGCCATCATACTCAGCTGGGAGAAAAAGATCTTAACTACATTTTGAGTTGGACTTAAATCTAGATACCAAAATTATTTATTGATGGGCCTACAGCAGCAGTGTGAAAAATTCTTAAGACATTTTTAGGATGAAAATTTGTAAAAGAAAAATGTTGCTTCAATATTTTATAAGATGGGACAATTCTTCTAAACTTGCATGCTGGCGATCTGGGCTTCTGGCTCAAGCTCCTTTGCCTGAGCTGTGGTCAGTAACATGTTAAGGATTAGATGCACAGTGACTAGAAATCGTGAAGAATTCCTCAGGATAAATCATTGAAGACCTCCTCACTCTCTGGACTGACATAGTGGAAGAGCACTGGATCTCCTGTACTGTTGAGCCTAAGGATCTGTGTTCCAAGATCTCTGTCTGGGCCGACTATGGAAGGTAGGAGAGGTTCAAATGAGGCTCAGGCCTGATCCACCGCATTTATCCACAGGACATCAGTTAATGACCTTTGGAGATGCTTCACCCAGGCATGAGGTTTTCTCTATTAGCACTTCATCAGCCCTCCGATGACAGAGTGAGGGATTTGTGAACAAAGTCCACAGAGGCAGAAACATGAATGGAATCTCAGTGGAGTTAAAATTAAAAAAAAAAAAATCTTGATATAGTGAAGCAACCAATTTTAATTTCAACACAATGCAAAATATTGATTTCCTGGGTACATGAAAACAAACTTGGCTTAATTACTCACATAGAGATAAATTAGATATTTCTGAAGACAAAAAAAAGATTGTATTCTGGATACAGAGGAGGCTTTTCCAGCCTGAAGACTAGGACTTGGTTTGCTGTAGAGGTGATCCATATTTTTTTTATGTTAACATTTCTTCCTGGAGTTGTTGGTTGATCTGCCCTGTCTTCTGGACTTGGCATTCACAGCTTCTCTGTTGCTTTGCCTCTTTTACCTCTGTCGTCCCACAATCACCACGCTTCCCCTAGAACTGTAACTGTACTGAGGAATCTCCTGAAAGGTTCCCTCTTTTACAATGTAATCTCATGCATGTCTGTCTCCTAAGAATTACTGTGGGACCGGAGAGATAGCAGTTAAGAATGCCAACTGTAGGATGGGAGGTGGTGGCACACACCTTTAATCCTGGCACTTTGGAGGCAGAGGCAGGAGGATCTCTGTGAGTTCAAGGCCAGCCTGGTCTACAGAGTGAGATCCAGGACAGCCAGAGCTACACAGAGAAACTCTGTCTCAAAACAAACAAACAAACAAACAAAAGAATACCAGCTGCTCTTCCAGAGGATCTGAGTTTACCTTCCAGGTTGAAATTCCAGCTCTAGGATGTCTGGCCTCTGTGGGCACTGTGACACACACCATCAAAGGAATTTTAAAAGGAAGAAGCCTGGTTATCACATTTATTGTTTTATCTTTTATGAACTTCAGTTTAACTTGTGTGTGTGTGTGTGTGTGTGTGTGTGTGTGTGTGTGTGTGTGAACATGTATGTGGGGGTGTGTGTATTAGAATATGTGCGGAGACCAAAGGCCAACATCAGTTCATCCCCTGACCTCCACTATGGTTTTTTGTTTTGTTTTGTTTTGTTTTGTTGTTTTTGGTTTTGGTTTGTTTTGGTTTTGAGACAACATCTCTCATTGGCTTGAAACTTTAAAAAAGTTCTATCCTGTTTCTTCCAGTTCTACATAGTCTCTTTCACATTATAGTTTGCTGTTTCTTGTTTGGAGTCATGCAACTCCTGGTTACAGTGTGGTCTGACCCTAGGACCTTTCTTTCAGCTCTACTGTCCTGTCATGGTATCCTGGGTTATGACTCTTCCAGTTATGGCCCTGAGACTTCTTTGCCTCTAGTTTATAAAGAATCTCACCTTTAATTTTCTGAATCATCTCAAAACCTCTCCATCAATTTCACCACCAGGTGTGGGGCCTTGCTCTGCCCATGTCTCACCCTTGTTCTTATCTTCTTGGTGCTTCTTTCTGTGTCTTGATTATGGCAATGAGACAGTATCATCACGTGATCCTAGGTCCTTTTCTGGGGGTCCTGCCACCATTATATTCTCCAAGCACATTAACCTGCTGGAATAGCATTTCACAGCTTATCTCTTCCAAAACCAGTTCCCAGTAACTATGAGATGAATGTACATTTGTCATCTCAGGTTGATATTCAAAATACAATAGATTGACCAGTTTAAAAAATTTAAAAAAGGTATTTCTCTCATGGTTCCAGAGGTCAGGAAATCCTGGGTCTAGGTTGTGGATGAAGGTTTTATCCATGACTTGCAGAAGACTGAGTCTTTGTCAAGTCCTCTTGGGCAAGAGAGAGTGAGAGTAAGCCTGTTCTGTTTTCTGTAGAAAGACCATTGCAAAGGAAGTAACCCACCCTCACCAAACATTCATCCAAGACTAATTACTGTCCCAAACCACCATGTCAAATACCATCTCCTAGGCTTATGGCTTCAATATATAAGTCTGGGGGAAATATAAATCATCTAAACCTTGTTTTAACTTATTTGTGTTCACTTACCTATGCCCTTCTTGTCAATAAATCCTTGTATCCCCACTTTCTTCCTGACACCTCTGTTCTCATTGCTCCCTTACTAGGCAGGTCTCTCTTGAATTTACTTAAATCTTACTGATTTTCATGATATTTCTATTCATCTCTTATAATGCTCAACTTGGGTATTTCCCTTAACTGCTTGCCTGAACACATGGAGCGGTAATGGTTCTGTCACTGCATCGCTTACACTGAGGTTCTCTTGGAATGCTAAGATCATCTATTGAATACTTCCATGATTTTTGATTGACTTGATTCCAACAAGTCAGGCCCGGGAAAATAATTGGTGGTTGATCTCTCTTGAGAACACCCTTCACCCCAGAGCATTTTATGAGCATCTGCTTTGACTTCTGGTTAAATAGGATTTTCTATCCCATAGTTTAACTTTTAAAACCCGTACTCCCCCCAACATCTGAATATCAAGACCTCTTTGGAAAGTCTGTCTGTTTTCCTTTATCCTTGCAACTTTACAGTTAGGATCTAACTCAGTAGTCACTCAACTATCAACATTTCCATTCATGTTTCAGTGAGTAACCAAGAGATAGAGTAAATACAATGTCCGTCAACTTTCCCTAACTTCAAAACACCCCGGGGAAGTAAAAGACAAAATTAGGCAACAATTAATTACTTCTCTTCCTCATCATCTTAGCCTGGTATCTGACAATAGCAAAAATAAATCATTGGGCTGAATGAAGAATGAACTAATTTTCAAGCTGAGTTCTGAATCCTGCCAGCATAGAAACTGGAATCAATACAGGCAGACCTCAGATCTCTAACATCTTGAGCCAGTCCTTCACTTTCTAGAAGATGAATGGAAACCCATGGATACTAACACGCTTGCCTTCAACTAACAGAGCGGCTAACCCAGACAAGAGCTCAGACCAACCCTACCGTACACATTCTAAAGTCCTTTATCTACAGCCTGTAATTTAGAACTCACTGATTCAAAGAGTTTAAATGGGTAACTTAGTGGCAGGTGGAAAGGTTTTGGTGAATATATAATAAAACATAATAGCTGTAACAAGATCCTAGAATAAAAATTTACTCAAGAGGACAATTTACTTTAAAATGAGGAGGGTTGATGAAGAAGGAAAAACAGAAGGGAAAAAGGAAGATGAAGGAAAGAAGGGTGAAAGGAAGGAAGGAAGGAAGGAAGGAAGGAAGGAAGGAAGGAGGGAGGGAAGGAAGGAAAGAAGGAAGGAAAGAAGGAAGGAAGAGTTCCCAGCTTCTTTGTATGATTTTAATAAAGATCTGCATTCAAACTAAAAGACAGACCAAGAGCACCTTGTATTCCAGACAGGCTGCAGGATCTGTTTTTCATTTTTGCCGCATGCACTCTGCATCAGTATTCTTGTCAATCTCTGAAGGGCTATAGGGAGTCGGCAGGGGTAAAAATCTCTGAACTCTCTGACAGTGGCTGAACCAAAATAACTCTCTGAAAACTGCAGCTTTGTTTACATGGTTGCAGAAAGGGCAGACTGCTTTGACAGACTTGGTACCCACTGATCTGATATTTGGACCATATGCATGCTGAGTCTTGGAGGAATGGTCAAAGCAGACATTTAGGGGGTAACAGCCTGACACTGTTTCTCTTAGCTTTTCTGCTGAAGGTCAATAAAGGCCATCATTTAGAAGCACATAAATCTACTTACATATTAAAACAACAACAACAACAGCCAAGGAATTCATTTCCTTTACATGAGAGAGATCATTTGATTCCTTAAATTCTCTTCTACATCCACATTGAGGGAAGTTGCTGCCATCCACGTTCATTTCAAGGCTGTCTCGCATCTCTTTTCTTTCTTTGAATCTCTGCCTTGTTTTGTCCAAACCAGAGGATAACAGTGCCTATTACTTTATATATCTTGTTTCCAGAAACAATAGCCTGTGGCACTTCCATTATTTATTCCTTCTTCTTCTGTCAGTGACACAATGGTCTGCTGCTTGCCAAGAACTCTGCTTTTCCAAGCCAGTGAGTCCATTCCCTACAGTATTTTCTCAGCTTCAGTTTCTTGTGAAACAGAAAAGAACATGGATGATTGTTCTGCCACACAGTAACTCAGTGTCGAATTAATTCTGCTGAACATTGGGAAATGTTCAAGATGATTGAGATCTGAACGGCTGATGGAAGCAGTAGCCTTGATCATGGTACTGATAGTGTCAGTGGTGAATCTGATGGTTGATGCCAGCTGTCAGCTAGAGAGCATCTACAGTCACCTAGGAGATGAGATTCCAGTATACTTGTGAGGGGTACCTAGATTAGTTATCTACCAGTATATTTGTGGACAGTACTGACTGGGATAGATGATGTGAGAAGAGCCATTCTAAATGTGGGCAGTGCCGTTTCTGTGAGCTGAGGTCCTAGACTGAATTAAAAGGAGACAGCAAGCTGAGCACAGTCATCCATGGCCCATTGCTTGCTGACATGTGTGTAATATGATCTTTCAAGCTTCTGTAGCTGGGACTTCCCCATTATGAAGGACTATAATCTTGAACTGTGTGGCAAAGTAAAGCAATCCTCCCTATGGTTGCTTAGGTCAGGGTACTTTGTTACATCAACAAAGAATGAAGCTAATATAGTACAGATAGAGGTGCCACAGATGTGGTCACAGTGACATTTGCCTTCACAGCTGTCATAATTTTTTTATTAATTTCTTGTATTTGAGAACCCCATATAAATAAAAGATATAGAGTCAGATATTTTCATATGTTTATGTCACCCAAGTAGTCACTGCATTTACCAGAAAATGCTTTCCAATATTTCCCCCAAGTTTGCTTATTCTGTCACTGAAAGGGATAGCATGGCTTTTCTCTTCAGAATGGTACATTTCAGGTCAGAACTTGCACTGTTAATTTATTCTGTAAATAACTATTATACACCTTCACTGAGGGATGATGTCATGTTAAGCAGAGAAGACGTGATGCCTTCTCCAAGTTGTAACTGAGGACATAGAGTTGCAAGCTCCAGTCAACATAAAGAAGTATGTTTGGATGGACAGACACAGCACAGGCTGAAAAGAAGGAGGATGAACAGTTTTTAGTAGAGCAAGTCAAAGAAGGCTTGGAGAGAAAAGTTCATTCAGCAGGAAGCTTTCTAAATAGAAGAAGCTCAGCCCAGAAAGCATCTGGCCTGAGTGCATCTGCATTGCTCCAGAGAATTACTCAAGGGAGAGCGTGATGCAGGGGAATGAAGCACTGACCTCAGAGAATCTTGGACACCAAGCAAGCCATCCCTTGACAGTTTTAAGGGTCATTCTTTGCACAATTTTATTCACTCTGTAGTATTTTTAACAGAAGAATGACATGCTTAGCTGCTAGAAATATAACATCATTGAAAAGCCAAGAGAGAGGATAAATTAGAGTGGATGGCCTTTGAGGGGAGAACCAGTTAGAGCTTTGAACTATAATGGGGCAGTGGTGAGGCAAAGGTGGTGATGAAAATGCAGAATGGAAGAGAGAGGAATTCAGGGATTTATTTATTTATTTATTTATTTGTTTGTTTGTTTGTTTATTTATTTATTTATTTATTTATAGTGTAGGATGACTTAGATGATCTACAAGTGACTGAAACTTTGGACTAAACATTGCAAGTCAGGGTGTGGTTTGTTGCTCAATTATTCAGCTTCAAAATGATGTACTTTTGAGATCCTAAGAGTGGGTAACAACTGATGACATTTTGCATAAGCATAAGGGTGTAAGCTGAGATATCGGTGAAGTACCACCACAGCACTCTAATAAAACCTAAGTTTCCTGGATGACTCAGAACTCACTTTCTTGTCTCCTGCTTTCATGTTGGGGTCACTCAGTTTACATTTACAAGGATTAATCTTTCTTCCATTTTCCTCTGGATAAGTAGAGGATTAGACATGGTTCATAGTTCTCCCCTTCACAAAATTTAATTTTCGTTGGAGAAATATATAAATTCTCTGTCCCAGTCCTCAGTACAGAAGACAGAGGAAGAAGAGAGGAAAGAAACAGGACTAATTAGTAATGATCATCACAGAGTCAGGGGAGAAGCCCGAAAGGAAGGCCTTACCTTGGAGGTTGGAAAACTAGCCTAAAATGAAACAAAACAAAATAAAAACAATAAAATCATTACATGCACATTTTCCAAAACCAAAATGTGGTTTTTCAGTGTCCACAAACAAGGTCTGTAACATCAAGAGACAGACTTTGCCATTTTAATAGAAGTGGTATCATACTCCATTTGTTTTATCTCTTCCTGCTGGCTTCATTTTTCTAAGTAAGTTAGTATTTGAAACAAAGCCAATAATATTGGTGCTCATACTAAAAGAGCCAATCCAAATAAACAGAGCAAGAAAATAGAATAGCACAATTTACCACTTACCACCTTTTCCAACCATATTGTGGACAGAGCGAGATGATTCCAGTGCAGATGAGGATAATAATGTTCTTGCTAGGAGCTGTGGAAGAACATGTTGGGATGTGTCTGTATGAACACACATAACGATTGCCTGTGACATAATGACCATTTCTCTTCCCTGTAGAAAACAGGTTATGATTGCAGAGACATGAGAATAATCATACTTGAAGGTACATCAGACTAAGACTTTGAAGGCTGATGAACAATTAGCTTGTTAGAAACAAGTGTGGAAAGGGAAGTATGTGCAAAATCTGCAAGTAGAAGGATTTGGCAAGCAGCTGTATATTAATGGTATCTCTAGGCTGGGTATTATACTGGAGGTCATGGAATGTTGGCCTATCAGATTACACACGATAGAAGTTTAGAAAATTGATTTGAGAATGCCTTAGCAGATTTTCAAGAGAGGAGAAAATTGCAGCATTATTGCATTATGAATGAGAACAAATTAATGTTATTAATATTAATGAAATTAACGAAAAGCTAATAGTACTTATTGTGTGACAGACGTTTAATAATTAATTCAATAATGATAGTATAATATAATTCAGGCAGTATTATTCCAGTACTAGTTACCACATTTATGAACTGAGAAGTCAAACAAAGGAGGACTTGGAACAATTAATGTAACACATAGTTCAACACGAGCCAGGTGCTGCTGGAGAATTCAGCCTTAGAATCATGTATGTCCTTTGCACGGTGATGTGGAGGGCAAAGAAAACTGAGAAATTATAAGTCTATTCTCAGTACTAGGAACCTCACAGCAGAGTTGACAGGAGTGGTCCACTGGTGAGTCTGTGGTTGTCTTTGTAGGTCAAACTTCAGATTATTTAAAGAGAGAGACATATCTCCAAGCAGGCCTGAGTCAGCTTGGCCTTCAACAATGAACCTAATCTTCTCGTGACATTGGCTTTGCTTTCAGTGATCATCCCCTTAATTGCTCTCGTAGAGTTTTGCTCCTGGAAGCTCAGTCTGTTTGTTCTCTATGTGAATGGTGTAGTTCCTTTCTGTGATAGTACATTAAGTTCTTACTGCACTATTCATGATAGTATTAGCTTTTAGGAGGAAAAATGTATGTAGCTCCGCACCATTGTGGAGGAAAGGATACTTGTTGAACACAGAATTCCAAAGGAAGATCTTCACCTGTCTTCCCTTTAAGATAATCCTTTTTTTTTTTTTGGAAGCTGAGTATCAAACCCAGGGCCTTGTGCTTGCTAGGCAAGCACTCTACCACTGAGCTAAATCCCCAACCCGATAATCCATTCTTAAACAGATTGTCTCAAAGATCTTTTTTTCCCTCTATGACTAGAGATTTAATGTCCCTTACAAAGGATTCTGTCATCTGGGTGGGTACCAGATAGTCATTCTCTCTGGGATAGATTTCTACTATTCCCCAACCCCCTCCCCTGAGGAGCTGTAATTTTTTCCTGATCATTGGAACCTAACTGAGGATACAATTCCATAAGGCCTTTCAAATTCCAGCACAGCATTCACATTCTCTGTGCACGTTTCCTAATCCTTCTTCTCTAAGGAGCAGTACTGTGGACTAGGTTGGTGGGAAAGGCCTTATGCAGCATAGAGGCAGAGCAGAGGAGTGGCTGAGTTGCTAATGATAGACAATCTTCATAGGAGAAGAAACTGTATGCACAAATGTAAGGATACCAAAGAATTAATTTCCAGGGAACCATAATTATGTCAGCACACATGCCCCGTTAATTCCTTGATTTCTTTAGCATAGCATTCTCTCTCTCTCTCTGTCTCTCTGTCTCTCTCTCTCTCTCTCTCTCTCTCTCTCTCTCTCTCTCTCTCTCTCCCTCTCTTCCTCCCTCCTTTTCTTTCTCCCTTTTTCCTTTCCCTGTTTCTACAGGGCCTACACAGGAGGCAAACACGTTACCACTGAGTTATACCATAAATCCCTTTATGAAAAAAGTTAGTTTGAAATGGGGTCTCACTTACCCAGGCCATTCTTAAGTTTTCGCCTTTGAACTTGCGAGCCTCATTCCTTCTTTGTAGCTACAGTATGGGTGTGAAACAGTCTACCTGCCTTGTTGTTTATGGTTTTGTTCTATAACATGTTAATGTATGATCTGTGAAACAGGATGTTTTTAAGAAGTATTGAAAAAATTGAATTTAAAATGGTTGCTTTATGGTAGCATCTTTAATACAACACCATACTCCATGACTCACCTAGTGGAAATGAGCACTTAGGGCTTATTCCGTATGTTTTTACTAGCTTGTGAAAATTATTTTCTACATAACAAACTCTGTAAATGCTGCTTCAGCATCACAGAAAGGTTAAGGAAAACCGAGGTTAAGGAATCTGATGCTAAAATTACAAATTGCAGCACTGAGATACATTTCACAAATGTGAAAACCTGTGTTTTAACCATAATATGCTTGATGAGCGAGGATTTGAGGAACTAGTAGAATTTAGTCTGAAATGCATCTTTGATACCTACAGTCTCCAAAGTCTTAACACTGAAGGAACAAATAAAATTTGTAACAATCTAAGATGGGATTGCTTCACAGCCTTCCAAGAACATTTTCTAGAAAAGACCTGGGTCAGCATCCTAAAGTCAGTCTTCCTCGAGTTGAACTTATTTCTGATAAGGCAGACATGTTGTAAAGAGTGCATTTCTGAAAAAAAAATCTGTGTAGGATTACATTCCAGAAAACCAGTATTAAGATACGCATAGTAGGAGGAGAGAATCGACACCTGACATCCATATATGCCCTGTGCACATGTGCACAAATAGTTAATAAAAGTTAAAGAATATTAAATATCCTACCCATTTTACTTCCTTACGTTTCCCTTCAAAGATGAAGTTATCTATACTGATGATTTTTTTACTTTTCAATGGATTATTCTAAAAATAAATCTAAGCATATATATATATATATATATATATATATATATATATATATATATGCTCAGTTTCACTTTCTGTCTATTCTAATTCCCAAGTTCTCACTCCCATCTGAGATCAAACACTGCATTATCATGATGGCATGTTAAACGCACCATGAATTGCTGAACTGCTGGCCAGACATGGAAAGGTGGTTGGCCAATTAAAATCAGCCAATTTTTCCTTCTATAATTTTCATGATCATAACTTTGACATCTATTCTGTTTAAAATGTGGCTTGATGTCTTTTGAAGGAAACAAGGAACTACCAAATTACAGTTCCCTCATTCCCAGGGGCAGGCTTATTCTTGAGTATGGTGAACCATTATTGTGTGTAATCATGCCCTGGACTAGGCCTGCTCTGTTCATAGCAACTCTTTCTAGCTCTAGGACCAACAGAAGTTTTTTTTTGTTTGTTCAAAACTCATTCTAATTGTGGATAAAATGTATTCATGATTCATTCAGTATTTGCTTAATCTCTCCCTTATACAAATTAAAACAAACAAAAAAACCTCACACTTTCAAATGGTCTAAAATCTAAACAGTTAAGCTCAGTACCCACAAAATAAAAATCATTTTTCTCTTCTTCTTGAGACAATGTACCCCATATTCTTTTACACAGCTACATATGGCCCTCCATTTCCTTTCTGACCTTTTTTTTCTGTTGTTTATTTTTCTCTTCCCCTTTGCTTTTTTTCTGTGCTTCAAGTCCAGGTTCATAGTCATCTTTCCTCTTTTAGTGGCAGGATTGTGTTGGACATCAGAAGTCTTCCCTTACACTCAACATCTTCCCTCACCTTCTTTGGCTTCCTGTTGAAGATTGCACGATGGCTTACTCATTGTGCCTTGTGTCCACTGCTGTTCAGATTAAAGATCTCAGGAGCTAAATCTGGAGAACACACCCCTCAAAGCTCTGCCTAGACTCCCCATAGCCCTGTGCCTAAACTATCCACTGCCCTGTGAGTAACAACACCATGTATGGCACAGACAATATAAACATGGTTCTAGCAGCTATACAGGTTACACATAGAAACTCTCTAAGTAGCTCTCAAATGACTGCATTTGCTACTCCCACAGCCTCTCTTGTGAACCAGAAGAGGCAAGTGGGCAAACTTACCAAGAGGAGGATGCAGCCAGGGTGACTTCAAAAGCTCGGCCTTTCTGAATTGCATCTCTCCCATTTGGATGTTATTTAAGCTATCTTCTCTGAGGGCACACATATTCCTTTGAATATGTCTGGATCTTAATTTTTCTTTCTTTGGGGACTCTGAATAATACTGTTCTCAACAATTCTAATGACTTCTCACTGTATTACATATTTTAAAAAATATAGAAAACATGTACAGGTGTTAACAGCATAGGACAAGAAGAACATTATGTATATAAAATCCACTTTCAAAAGTAGGTTCACCTTGACAGAAGGGGTCAATCCCATGAGCTGACCCACCCTAACATCTACCCCATCTATGATCTGCTGGAGCACGTGAAGGGACTGGTCCTGTAGATTGACAGCCTCAGGATCTCTATGACTAAGGCAAGAGCAATGAGTGTTCAAAGATGATAGTGTGCCAGAGGCCTTGAACCAAGCCAATGACTTATTGCAATGAACATTTGCGAGTGGGACTGACTGGACAAAAGGGAATACTGCCTAACATGCTGCAGCTTCTAATGCCATTAGGAGGAATGAAGAGGTGCTGGAGAGATACAAATGGTGGAGGAGCGAGCTGGGGTTTTTGTTTGTTTGTTTGGTTTGGTTTAGTTTTTGATTAATGTGAAGAGGTTTCCTTTGTGGGGGATACTGTAGTGGTAAGGGGCAGATATGGAGGGACTGGGAGGTGAGTGAGATTGGAGTACATGATGTGAAATCCCAAAGAATGAATAAAGAATTACATTATAAAATATAGACTCATTATAGGAATGAGTATGAAAAGCTGATCTTTCTGTCTCTACCTCCTGAATACTGAAGTTAAAGGCTTGTGTGTCATCAAGCCCAGTTTTGTGGTGTTGGGAATTCATTCATGTAGGCAAGCACTCTACCAAAGAAGACTATCCTTGGCCTGTGTAATGATTAGTGTTAATTGTCAGCTGGACAGAATCAAGAATCATCTGGGGAAACTGGCCTCTGGATATTCCTATGAGTGGTTTTTTTGACTGAAGTGGGATGGACTGCCCACCATTGTTGGCTCCATTCCCTGCTTGGGATCTTGGAGGAGTATAAGCCAATGCACATTGCGTTTATCCTTCCTTTCTTCCTGAGTGTGGATACAGTGTATCAGGTAGATACCTGCCCCTAACACCATACTTATTGCCATGCCTTCCCAGCCATGGTGGACTGTATCTCTCTGGAATTCTTAAGTTGCTTTGGTCAGGGTACTTTATCACAGAAACTAAAAAATAAATTAAATTATCTTCATTGAATAATTAATAGGTAGATGGAGATTCTCCATATATTTCATATTCCACATGTACATACTCTCCCCAGTACAAACACACCCACAGGACATTAAAACAATGAAGCTACATTGCCCTGCCACAAACAATGTCACAGAATTGCTCTTGGGCTTGAATGTTCTATGGATTTGAACCATATCCATCACCCTAGCACTGTATGGTATTTTTCATTGCTATAAAAGTTGTCTAGGCTTTGCCTACTCAATCTCTGCTCCATCTTTGTTAATCATTTATACTTTTACTCCCTCTACAGGTTTGCCTTTTTTAGTCTATCATATAGTTGTGATCATGTAGTATGTAACCTCTTATGTTTACTACTTTTGCTTATGAACATGCATTTGAGCACTTTATGAATTGATAATTTACTTATTATTTAAGTGCTGAGTGGTATTCTATCACCTAGATGTACCCCATTTATTCATTTCTATACTGAAAGATATTTTGGTTGCTTCCAAAATTTGACAATTAATAGTTAATATAAAAATCCATGTTCAAGTATTTCTTAATGAACATAGGTTTTCACCCTGTGGTGATATTTTATTTGTGCTTTAATAAATAAAGCTTGCCTGGAGATCAGAGGAAATAGCAAGCCATTTTAATTAAACAAAGAAGTCAGGCAATAGCAGCATATGCCCTTAATCCTATCACTTAATCGAACACACGCAGGATCTCTGTGTGTTCAAGGCCACATTTAAAACAGAGCCAGATGTGGTGGCATGAGCCTTAAATTCCAAAACTAGTTGACTGTGGAGGTCTGGAGGTCTACAGACAGACAGAAAGTGTCAGAGTTGGGAAGAAAGAGGAAATGATGCAGCTGGGAAGATAGAGCAAATCAAATGGCAGAGCAGCAAGGCATATATGTGTGGGTGTACAGGAAGTTGAAGCATTTGGAAGCTACAGAGTTGGTGAGGTAATGTTGGCTGGTGGCTTTCCCTATTTCCCTGATCTCTCTAAGGCTTTCACCCCTCTATTTGGCTCCGTGTATTTTTTTTTTATTTAATAAGACCATTGAGAAATTCATCTACATACCCCTATGTGTAAAATACCACTAAATAAGATTGTTGAATTATGTGAAAAGAGTATGCTTGTTTTTGTACACAGTCATTGAACTATTGTCCAAAGTGCTTTTGCTACTTTTATTCCCATCAGTAGGAGATATTTCTATCACCCTACATAACTAACAGATTTCAGTGTGGTCAGTGTTCCAGATTTTGGTAATTCCAATGGGTATGCTATGACACTCATTCATGCTTTAATTAATATAGTGCAGACTGTCTTTACATGTACTAAATTTCTATCTGCATTCTTTGATGATACCTTTGATCTTTATTCAGTAATTTGTTTCCTTGTTGACTTTTAAGAATTCTTTGTATATTTTATTAGCTGTGTCTTTTAAAAATATGTTCACCCATTCTTTGACTTACACTCTCCTCTTGATAGTGTCTTTCACATAGCACACAGTTTTAATTCTAGTGAGCTCTGGATCACCAACTATTTCTCTCATGGAATGGACTTTTAGTGTAATATCTAAAAGTTATGATATACTCCTCCAAGTCATATAGGTCTGCTTCTGGGATTTGTATTGTAGTCCAGTGGTTTATTTCTCTCTTGTTTTGCCAACACACACACACACACACACACACACACACACACACACACACATGTGTGTGTGTGTGTGTGTGTGTGTATGTATGTACATATAAGTATATATGTATATACTTATGTACATACACACATATATACATATATATATATATAATATTTACAATAAATTGTGGAGAAGGTACCTTATTCTATTTGTGCACATCACCACACCCAGGTTAACATCCTCAGCTACCATCTGGGGTTGAACAGAGGCATGTAGTTTTCAGACATATTACACACATTACTAATCTTTTATAGTTTTTGTGCTGATGGAAATCTGTTTCCAATTGTATCCGATGGAATCTTATACATGATCAATCTTGATGCTTCTGTGTAAGGAATCTGAGCAAACATCCTGTGTTCTGGAAGCAAACCAAGTCACTGTCTCCTGTGTCTTCATTAGGATCATGGTGGAAATGTCCTTACTAGAACTTCTTTCTGGCTAGGGACCTTTTCTGAGGCTGAGATTCTCAGAAATACACGGAATTCTCTTCTCAGGCTCAGATGAGGTGTGTTGCGTTCTTCATTCCTGGAGAAGCAAAGCTTTGTCTTCATGAGCACCAGGGTTCACTTTAGGTTCAGTTTCTAAGTTGCACCCCCAGAAGATTCTTCTACTAACAACTACAGTGCAAATTCTGACTTTATGTACATAGATGAACATGCTACATTTTCCAGTTTGGAGCATGTAGGTTTTATTTCCACTGTATCCACATATTCTATGTCTCTTTTACATCAGGTTTTAGCAACATGAGTGCAGCCTGGATTTTACCTATTCAGTAATACATCTCAGGACCCCAAAACTGCAAATATAGTAAAGGCTCAGAATTGTTTGGTGGGTAAATTAATATGATTTATAGATAGATCATTACTTAACTCAGAAGTCACAAGAATCCTCTAGAAAGGTAGATAGATTAAATTGCACTGATACTGTTATTATTTTTAAAGTGCAATTATTCTAGGTTGTCCTTTAAGGGCATTTTTTGTTAACTTTATCTTAAATAGACCACCCCAGACAACAGAATAGCTATGTGTTAATTACTTACCTGCTATTCCAAATTGCACTTTACTTCTTAGGAAGAGGGGCCACACTCTACCTAGATCTCATCACTTAACACACCAATTTTTTTCATTTTTACTGCCATTGTTATGTTTTTCTTAGTTTCAAACTTTTCTGAACTTAAGCTTGTATTCCTCCTGGCAGAAATGATCTAGTGTTCATGTTGATTTTATAGTTACTATGACTAACAAAGAGACCTCAGTGTTTGCTCTCAAAGTTTCAGCTGATTGGATGAGGCCCCAATGCATGATTAAGAGAAATCTCATTTACTTAAATTCAAGTGAGTGCAGATGATAACTATGTCCAGGAAAATGTTCTTAGCATTAGCTAGGTTTATACTTGGTTAAACACCTGAGTGCCATAATTTAGCCAGGTTGACTCATGTTAGGCAACATTGTCAACAGATGTAATACAAATGGATGAATTTAGAATGCCCTTCGTGGCTGAGAAGTTTTCCTTAGAGAAGTAACTTGCAATTCTCTTTACAGAGACTAAGAAAGAGTGAGCCAGAGAGCAAACAGGCACAGAATGTACCTCCTTCAAGTGAGAATGTCACGGACTCTGGACCAGATGCACTGCTAAGGCACCCCTAGACTTCAAGTCTGAGCCCCACTGCTTAGTGTCTGGCTGCGAGCAAGTTTCTCAGTGAGCTTTGTTTTCTACCAAGTGAGAAAAAGATTGCAGCCATCATGTCTATTCTTTCTAGATATTCAAAAACATTGTTCTTCTTGGTCTTAGTTCCCTTGGGGCCATGGAGGGGTGTGACACTGTGCAGGCACAGATCTCTTGAAGGATAGTGTGTGGTGTTGACCCAATATAATCAGTCAAGAAAAGCTTCATAGTCACCAGCCTAGGAACATATTTTAATATCCTAACAAGGAGGAACTCAACCTTAAACTGAAGGAGAAACTAAGATGGGGGAAACTGCAATGTCCATTCCTTACTTATTAATTCAAGCAAGAAAACTCTCATGAATTCAATTCTAGTCAAAACACTCATATGTGCAATCATAAATGCAAATATGTGTTTATAGGTATGTACCAGGATTCCACTGATTTGTTTAAAGGTGACCTACCAGCCAGTGATTCTTGCAATGCCATGTCAATATAGGAGATTAATTGCAAAAGTTGCAATTAAGACCTTGCCGTTGTCCATGCTACATCCAGCTCTCCAAGTGTTCCCACTCCCTTGATCCGACCAGTCCCTGACCTCATATCACAGAATGACAGATCTTAGAAAGAACCAGGGTATGTACTAGGGCAAAAATAAAGCCATCATGTCTTTTCTAGTCAGAGTGTCAGAACTCAGACATCAGTGATGATTTAAGAGTCGGCCATGTGTTTTCTATCCCTGCTTACTGACATTTAGTAACTATTCCATACAAGTATTTTTGAGCTTTTCTTACATAGAAATATAATCAATAGTAACATGTTTTTGCTCTAGTGTGGGATTTTCCCCTCACTGGGCTATGTATCAGCTACACTGATTCTTTATTTTATATGGAGTTATTCATTGGATCACACAAATTTTACATTATATGTCCCATATAGTGCTTTCCTTGTGTGTGTGATGTGTGAGTAGTATGTGTATGTAGTACACGCGTGGGTCCTCATGCCACTGAGTTTGTGTGGAAGTCAGAGACCAAACATTCATGTTCTTTTCTTCCACCTTGTTTTGAGGCTCACTGTCTCTGCTGTTAGCCACCGCATAAACCAGGGCAGCTTCTTGCGTCCTTCAGGGGATGCTCACGTTCTGCTGCCTATCTTTCCACAGGAACACCAAGATTGCAGATGTGTGCTACTTTGCCCACCTTTAACACACACTGTGGGCATTTGAACTCAAGTCCACATGTTTTAGTGACAACCTTACCAACTTAGCTTTCTCCTGTCTCCTTTATAATACTGTCTAACAGAGAAACACACATCACAGCTTTATCCCCCCATATAATGGTTAAAATCATCAGGTTATGTTGCTGATAATACATTATTAAATAAAATGTTTTAAATATTTGAGGCATGCATTTTCAAACTCAGAAGTATCATAAAGTAGTTACTATGGGGTAAAAATTTATGTATCAGTGGCATTAGATTTTATATGGTCTCTTTTGAATATAAATTGAGTCATTTTTAGTAGAGAAGAGAGGCACACAAATTTATGTTCTGTGTGCTTTATATGACAAAAGTTCTAATTCTATGGAAAATAAATTTGTAAGAGAATGGCTTCTGAGGTATTGCAACAATCCTTCTGCACAAATGAGAAACTTTTGGATAAACTTTACAGCAAATGAACATGAGTTAATTTTTAATTAATATGTTTTGGGCAAATTTTAAACTATTTGGAAAATCACTACTGGAAATCTCACTTAATTCTATTATATCTCATATAAATTAGTTTTGAGTATAAAATGTATGAAATAGTTAAATAAATTATGATTAAGTAGTTACTATTTTTGGCAAAGGGAAATATTTTTGAAGATCAGTAAAGTTAAATAAAAATATATGTGACATATGATCCAAAGAATTGTTGTCAAAAATAAAAGGCTAATTTTGAAAAATCAGTATCAAAACATGAAAATAATAAAACATGGAAAAATAATAACATGGTAATTAAAACTTCAAATATGTAGAATATTTTATTTATATGATTTGTATAGTGGTTTGAAATGATCATTCTAATTTTTGTTTCCCAGCTATAGGCTAACAATAGAACAGCAAGTACTTTTACAAAATGAGTCACTTTATGTAACTTTGGCTAATATCTCCACTTACAGAAATTTGTATTAAGAAAGCTGTCAGAGACCTATGAAGTTATGATCTGGTACAATGACGTTCTTTTCCTTGTGCAAGATCAAAATGATTAATAATCAAAATGTTACAAATAGATAATTTAATGAATTGTACACTAGCCACTAAACTCAATACTATGTATCCACTAGAATGACATAGTAGAAGACATATGTTCTAGAAAGATATTCACAACCTTTCTTTAAAAATTTTATGAATGAAAAACCAAATCTCATCAAGTGCAGACCTACAGGCTGAGTCAGATTGTTAAGTGTGCTTTTCTGCCTCATTTGAATGCCCTGTGAACCACTAGTTAAAACTGAGAAAGCACACATGAAGATGCAGGCTTCTAATGCTATTTTATAATTCTAATTAGCTGGTGATTCTGTCTCCAGAGGGGACAGCTTCCATTCTATAATTGCAAGTCCTACCAGCCACTCAATATAAACATGTCCCTTTGCCCCAGACTGGATATTTCAGTTCCCAGCTTCACATCAGTGTAGCAGTACAGTGATGTGTTCCTCAAGCTAAAGCTTCCAAATATTACATATGTGTGCGAGTATGCACATTACACACTGACATATGTGTAGGAAGATAAAGAAGACTCCAACAGGATTCAAAATTCACAATTGCTTTTAACTGTGCTTCAAGGCCTTGACAACAGCAAAAATACCAACACATTTGTGAGTATTCCTCTGATCTTAGCTAAAAGCAAATTATCTATTGAGCACTCATGCTAAAATGATAGCTCTGTGAGTCAGGTATCCTTTTGGTTAGTTTCTCCTGTGTTATAATCTGGAAATCAGACAAAGGAATCTGCGGTCATTGTTAGTGTCCAAAAACAAAGGGAAGTTTGTAAGCAAAGTCTTATCATAAACAAAACTTATTGTTCTAATTTAAAAATAAGAGTACACCTTTTTTTTTTTTTTTTTTTAGTTGAGACTGAATTCAGATAAACTTTGGCAGTGAATTTTGTTCTACAATACAAAATATAATGCACGCCAGGGAGGGGGGGGGGCGTTAGTCTCATCTGTTCTTTGGGATTTTGTTTAGATTTCAGATTTCCATGAGAATTGTCCAAACAGCCTTCCCTGCACTTTGCAGATGGTGCATTTCTTGCACACACTCTCTCTAGGAGACTTCCCTTCATTCCACTCTCCACTTGCAAAGCTGCTTCAGCTGTGATTATCATGATTCTGTAAAAGAGGATGTAATTCGTTGGGTGACTATTTTGAGCCTGTCCACTAAATAAGTTCAGGATGAAGTCATTGGCGCAGAGGTGTCTGTTAATTGCAGAGGCAGACAGCAGAGAGAGCAAACCAGGGGAGCGAACACCCTTACCCCAAGGACAAGTCTTTGCTGTGACATTCCGGAGAATACACAAATGAGCTTGCCAACTAAATTGCCTTCTTTCTCTGGTATATGATCCCCCTTCTCCTGTGCTGAAGCCACATTTTAATGAGTTTGTAGGTAAATACACATCGCGGTTGGGAGAATTAGTTCGTGCTTGTGTGTTTCCAATACTGAGAGTGAAATGAAGGTGCAGGTAGCAATTGGAACCGAATTTTCAACCTTCCAGGGTTGAAGGGTCACAGAAGGAAGCTGCGAGGCGCAAGGATATTGGTGGGGCAGAGTGGAGCGCGCTCAGATAAAGAGAACCAACTACCACAGAAAGAGAACCGTCTTCAGGGCGGCCAGCAAAGCCCAAGGGACTTAGATTCAGAGGGGAGGGAGCCGTTCTCTCATTGTAGGCCCTCAGGTCACCGGTCAGGCTATTTGGGGAAAATTAGATCTCAGGGAAACATGGGGACTGCCACTATCCCCTCTGTTAGCACCAGATAGAGCCTAAGAGAACTAAGTGACAGTTTTAGCCCAAGAACTTTCATAGCCAAACGGTGCGCAAGGGTCAGAAGTCCTCACCGCTATGGAGAATAAAGATCCAAAGCAGGGAGGTGAAATCGCATCTCAGATATGAGCGTGAAGACAGTTTACCATCACAGACACCTGTGCTTTTCTGGAGTTTTAAACCAACAGTACTGTTTAAAAACAAATAGATCTGTGTGAGAAGTGGAGAGGTGGTGTGAGTGGACAATGTGTCTACTGTAAATCTTCTTGAATTCTTGAAGAAGACATCATCTTGCAGAACTAAGCATTTTATTTTTATTTTGAAATAGTTTTAAAATAAAAAAAACTCTCCTAGATTATTATCCCTAGGGTCTTAAATTGAAAGAAGAAACCATAGCGCACACACACACACACACACACACACACACACACACAGAGAGAGAGAGAGAGAGAGAGAGAGAGAGAGAGAGAGAGAGAGCATCCCAGGAGAAGAAGCAAACAGGACTGAGCTATCAGCTAGATAAGACAGTGAATGTTCTACACAAAATGACAGGCAGCAGAGAGGTGTCTCGGACTCCATTCTGCTGCTTTTATCCAGCAGTAACAAGCTGTAACTTTAAAGGTAAATCCTCACGTCAATAATCTGGTCATTTGAGACTAAGTCTTATTTCACTACATATGTTTATTTAATCCAGTCATTACACTGGCCTCTGAACATTATTGATCACCGATATTCTTCCCTTTTGTGTGTTCATTTTCTTTTCCTTGTATAGCCTAAACATGGAAATCATTTGTCATCATTAATAGCTTTTCTCAGGACTCTTCATCCTTTAGGAATGTATTGATGGTCATGGTCAAACAGAATGCATCTGTTGGTCTTACATAGGATAAGCAACCAACAGTTAGTGTAGCTGACAACCCAGGGCTTATGGTGGCATGATCAGGCAAGGAGAGATCTATTTATCGGTAACAGGGGTGAACAGAAAGCAATTACTAGCAGACTACAAACATGTACAGAGTTGAATAATAAATGGGGATTGTCTAAATAAAAGAGATTATGACTTCACGGAATCTTTTGTTAAATGGGATAAATAGATCTGAATTATGGAATTCACCAGAGTCTAAGAAAATCAATAATAAATTATCTAAACAAAAGAAAATTATGAAAACATCTCAAACAGACCTACCACACAGTGGCAATGCTGAAAACAGAAATAACTCTCTTCAGACTTCTAATCCTGACCTAGCCACAGTCAATTTCTAAGCCTTGAGACTCACTCAGATCTTCAGACTTTTCATAATCTATCTCATGTTTTAGAAAGCACCTAAACCAAATATTTTCTTTTGATTTAATATATTTACTTATTCAATTGCTGTGAACTGCCCCCAGGGTCTTGCATAAGCTACGCAAATACTGTATCACTGATCTACATCTCCATCCTTGAATCAAAGGTTTTAAAGGTTTCCTTTAAATTTCCCTACTTCAAATTCCATGTTGCTGCTTTGCTTTAACCTTGATGATAGAAACAGGATTATTTCTGGTCACTTTCATGTTTCATCCATTCCAGTCTCACACACTACAATCCAGATAATCAGAGACATCTTTGATTTTTTTTTTTATTCTCAGCTTTATATATCTGTACTTTACTGAAGGAAATTCATAATTTTCCGAATCATTTAACCTCAGCATATGAAAATGTTGTTCAGGTTCTGTAAATCCATTGAGTCTTGTAAAGTAACTGCTTCAGGGTTTCTTTCAGAACGTGTGTGCCATTCATAGAAAGAATAAAAGAGCCAGCTATTTCAGTGACTCTCAAGTCTTTATTTTCCATGCATGGTTGGGAATTTTAGGATGTACTGGATATTGTGACAACATCATCACACATCTCACTGTCCCTGCCTCATACTGTGCCTGGCTGGGGCATTTCTATGATCTAGGCAGACACTTCTCCATTTAGATAGAGACCACTCACAGTGACTTACTGGTTTAGATCCTGTTTAAAGAAGCCAACCTAGTATGTGTTTTTTATTTAACTATAACACCCAAAAGAATAAAAGGGAAAACATTGAATAAATCAGATCAAACTGTCAACTTTCAGCTTGATAATGGGCTTTGAAAGCTACAAAACAAGGGAAAAGCCAGAGGCAAGCTGCTCATAAGTCAGGTCCTACATGTAGACACAGAGCCAGGGACATTTTAGCATAAAGAACATAAGCTAAGAGAGTATCTACCCTTGAACAAGACCAAGCTAAACCATATTTCAGCAAAAACAGGGGAGGATCTCAGGATGCACCCCTCAGCTGAAGAGATGGTTGAAGGAGAATCATTCTGAGGGGTTGCAGCCATTGGTAGGTTTTCTAAGCTTCAGTTGTTGGCCCTAAACCCTTGTATATATGGACACCACTAAAAGGATCTAGTGATTTATAAATAAATGGCTAGATTTTAAAAAGGAAAGAATAGAAAATAAAGAAAGAAACAACTAAAGGTAGATGTATGGGATAAGACTGAGAGGAGTTAGAAGAACCCTGGGGATGTGTAGATACAATCATCTCATTGTACAAACTTACGAAATTCTCAATAGCATTAAAAAGAGGTCCATCCCTGGTGCATGAGCAGCTTTTTAGAGCCCACCACCTATAGTGGGACATCTCTTACAGTCTTGAGGCAGGGGGAGGGGTTGCACCTGCCTCTACTGGATATACCAGGCTCCACTGACTCCCCATGAGAGGACTTACCTTCTTGTAGGAGGGAAAGGGGTAGCCTGGGGGGAGAAGCTGGAGGGGCAGGAGGAGGAAAGAGGGACATTTGTGATTGGTATAGAAAATGAATAAAAAAACCTTAATTAAAAAAAGATGATCTAACATTGAATCTATCCTGAGAGCATTTATGTAAATATTCCCATTTTACTGGCCATCCATGAATTATGCATACATAAAGACAGGCTGGAGTTATGATGGGCACTGTCTTTGGGCACAGTATAGCTGATGGTGGAGATTCTTAGTCCAAAATGGCCATTGGTAATAAGTCTCCCTTCTCCACTCAGCTGCAATCTAGTTATAGTTTCTGGGTTCTAGGATCATGAGGCTATTCCCCTTGTCCTTGGAATTTAGCTATTTAATGTTTTGAAAGCAGTAGATTGTAAACAAAGTTAAGTATCCTAGAGTGATGGTGGAAGAATAACATGGCGGCCAAGATTTGGCAATGGAGTCTGTGGAGTGGCTTTAAATATTTCATACATGCCACATAAATTAAACATACGGCAGACAATGAATGGACATTGAAGACAAACACTTGGATAAAGAAACTGGAATTTTCTACAGAAATATTAATGAAAGAAAAGTCCTGAGACTCCCCCACCCCTTCCAATACCAATGTCATTAGGGTGTGTATTCTTTATTTCATTTGGTCCAAGGTGTTTTCTTTCAATTAGTAAAACTGTTAAATGAAATGTTTAAAAATGTTGTTTCACTAAAAACATCACTTACACTGATATGCTAAATGTGACTTCCAAGTTAATTTATGCATATTCATAAATCATGCTCTGAGCCTCATGGTTGGACATGGAGTGAAAATTTTTGGTGTTTTCTTATTTGGTAGTAGATAGCTGCTGGAGAAGGAAGAATCATTCTTCATTGACGGCCAAAGACAGTTTTTCATATTGGTTTTGAATGAAAACTGTGAGGGGCTAATTTTTTTCTTACCCCCTTAGAAAGAATAACTTCTCTAAGAGAATGCAGCTTTGAACTAAAATGTAAGTTTACACTCAAATAATCTTTCTTGGATCTACAGGAATAATTTTTTTTTTAAAACGATTCACTGTCGTTGCTTCAGACCACTTGATCAAGAAGATATCAGTTATTAATTTTCATATGATAAAACCTGGATGCTTGACATGAGAGTGACTTTTTTTGAATCCCATGTTGAATGGAAGCAAATAAAAGAATAAGACATTGAATTAACTCATGAAAAAAAAATCAAATAGTTTTTCTAGGTTTGGGGGGCAATACAGAGTGCACACGTGGTTCCTTTGTATTGCTTCCTCCTGTTATTCTGCACTTGTTTATTAGAACCACCTGTTAAATTATAATCAACTTAATCACAGTGACTGAGCACCTGCAAGGAGCCTACTGCATTATGTCCCTATAAAAATTGTGAGTCACATATTTTATTTTCTATACCTATCAGATCACTTCAATATGAAAAGGGTTTCAACAGATCACATACCCCTCAAAGAAAAGAAATATCCTTCTTTTTTAGGTTTTGCTAAGCTAAAGCTTTAACTACCACATCCACAAACACATCACAGTCATCTATAAATAGAAGTTACCAGAAGAAGAGTTGTGTCACCCTTACAAAGTGAGAAGCCAGCGTTTTGCTGGCACCTTCCATATCTAGGTAACCAGGACCTTCTCTACTGTCTCCCTCAAAAGGAAAGACACACTAGACCCAAGATGTTCTTCATGTCTGGACATTGCTTATAGAAGGACAGCTGTGTAGCCTGAAAGTTCCCCTTCTATCATATGCTGCCATGTTGTACTGATCCTTCCTGGGAGACTTTTCTATCCAGAGCCTTTATCATAACAGAAAAACTGTTTTGTTTCCCTTTCGTAAGTGTCACAACCCTCCCCTACTCAGCAGTTACTCAACATGTGTGTTAGGTGAAGATTCAGAGGACAATCTAGCTCCTCATCTGCCGCCACCTTGAGATGTACTACAGGCTAAGTCATTGTAAACACACACACAGAGAACTCATACTAAACCTGCTTTGTCTGGTAATACAACAATGCTGCTAAAAACTTTGCTTTCAACCAGACTTGAGCATTTGCTCCCATCCATTTTCCAACCATGCACTGGAAGATATTTCCTTATCATGCACTGCTTATGAATGGAAATTGTAATTCAATGCCAATATGTGAGTTTCCCAGTTTATTTTTGTTTTCTTTTGTTGTTTGTTTGTTTGTTTTTTGAGAGTCAGTCCCACTACGTAACTCTGGATGGCTTATAACTCCTTATGTTGATGAAGCTGGCCTTGAAATCAAAGATATTTGTCTTCCTTTACCTCCTATATTGTGGAATTAAAGGCATGTACAATTATTCCTTGCATAAACTGCTCAATTTTTAGCAATCATTTAAAACATGGCATGATGTAGATGAAGGCAAATAAATTCTCCTTGGCCTGTTTCCAAGCCCAGATGGTACAGTTCAAGAAAACAAGTGTCTTTTCTGTCCTATCTAACATCTTGGGCTCAGTCAACACAAAAGTTGTCTCTTAGAGAAGGGTGAAGGTTAGGTTTTAGTACTTGTTAGTACAAAGCTCAGCTTTCAAGAAAGACATGATGTCAAAGAATGTTTGGAGAGACTGGAGGTGAAGGAGGCTGGGAGTTCAGCTCAATGGGCCAGTCACTTAGGATGCACAAGACCCTGGCTTCAAGCCTCAGCATTACAAAAATAAATAAAACAAAACAACAAACAGAGTCTGGAGACAAAGTGGGAGGGGATCAGGGACACTTAGATATTTAAATAGTTTTGAACTAAGGTGAAGGGAAAGGGGAGGGCATCAGAGAAGAAAGGGTTGGAGAAATTAGATGCCATACTCTATTACATAAATTTAACAACAATGTAATTCCCCCAGGGTCACCAATAAGAAATGGTTGTTTCAAGCAGTTAGGAGAATTGACTACTCTGGTTTCAAACATAGACTTCTCCATTCTTTCTGACCAACTTGCTTTCTATTGGGACTCTAAATTAGTGCTTTAGATATACAAATCTTTGCTGACTCGATGCATCTTTTTATGTCCTTTCATCTGAATTGCTATTCGATCATTTAGTAAAAACTTTAATCTTCTCGATGCTCTTGGGTTTCACATTTTTGTGAGATAACACTGTGGTCATTTTGCTGAGTTCTTGAAATAGGCTGCAATCAGGCTCTGGGGAAACAATCATTTCGTGTTTCGATTGGAAACAATAAAAATAGTTGCTGCCCATTACTTTGTATACTTCATTACTATTTTATTTTTATAGCCCCATTGACTCTGGTATGAATCATAAGGCTCTGAGGCAGGTGTCATTTGTGTCACTGAAAAGTGGGAAGGTCCAAAGTTTGAGTCTTTTGGAGGTAAATTCATTTCTGTGGGCTCCACACAGCTACATTCTAGACATTGCACTAGGAGACTGATAATGGCTCTTTGCTCTACATGCCTGTTTTTCAAATGGTAATAAACATTAAAGCCAAGTCTATAAGACAAAAACTACTCATTTATACTTTTCATAGAAATGTGCATTTTTATCGAAAGAGTAGTCCGTTACAGTGATGAGTAGGGCTTCCTTTCTCTCCATAAACCCTGTTCCATGAGACACACTTATAATAAGTATATTCCTAAGGACAATTGAGAGTCCTACTCTCTACCCAGTTATTGCAAACTGTGCTCTCCAAACTTTCCATTTTACTCATAGGAAATCTCACTTGTCTGTGTACTGTTTACTCTGTGCACACTCCCTGATAACATTTATCCATTTCCTGGTTGCCATGCTCCACCCTTCAAGGACAACATAAAAAACTTCATCCGATTCCTAAATGGAATTCCTTCTTGTCTCCCAAGGTGTGTGTTTTTGACCTACAACCCAAAGTTGCATGTTGACATAGGCTCTATCCCATCTCCCAATAGAAGGCATGTACACCCTGGAAAATTCTCTCTAAAGGGGTGTGTTGTTTGGAACTGCTCAGCTTCTTGAGAACAACAGCTTTCATTCTAGAATTTTCTATCAGGCTTATAATGAGCCTCAATTCCTCTGCAAATTTGATTCACATTTTTAATTCAAAGCAATGAATTAACTAATTTAGTGTTATTAAACTAGCATCCAACTTCAGAGGGGGAATAAAACCCTACAAAAACAAAATTGAAAAAACCAGCTACACAGTTCCAGCATTTTAAGAGAAAGAGAAAGACGGAGATACAGCTGTGAAATCACATGCAACCTCCCCCAGCTCTGTAGCCACTGGTCCATTTCCTCCTCTGGTCTTCCTGGAAGGGGCCTAACCACCATTAGACACAGGGTTTCCTCTGACTGGATGTTTGATCTGGCCTACTCAGTGTAGTACATGTTTCATGTTGTAGCTTTAGGCCCATGCATTTTACTATAAATAAGTTGCACTTTCTTGAAACAGAAAAAAATTGTAAAACTATAGCCCTCAACTGTCTCAGAGATCTGTTGAATTCAATGCAGAAGAAGATGGAAGCCAACGTGCTTATCCATATGAGATATGCTCTTCAAAAGCTAAAAGCCTGATCATTCCCTGGCTTCACTGTGCTTATGTATGCCCAGACCCCTTTTGTCTTTGGCAGGAAGAATACTGTGTGTGAATAATAACTAAAATAGGACTTTCGTGACGTGGGAAAGCTAGAATCCTAGTAAAACCATGGCTGCCACTCCTTCCCTGTTAGTCGTGACATTTTTCTAGGGTAAGTGGTGTTTACAATGTGTTTTGAAGAAGGGAAAAGATAGCATGGCTGACATGGACTGGAAGCTTGTCCCAGAATCACTAAGAATAGTATTACATTTGACAGGCAGCCAAAACAGCCAGCATGGTTACCCTGCAGTAAGCTTGTGCATAATCCTGATGTTTTCACATTGGAAGAATTCATGAATTCTGTGTGTACTGACGTGAGGATCAGAATGCTGTTTCAGCTGCTTTCACTCTTCCCTCATTTGCTCTTTTTTTTTTTTTCCTGAAACAAAATATGCATGGATCTTAAAGGTAGAGCAGCTTGAAGCTATAGTATATTTTCAAAATAGCTTTTTTTCTAACCCAATTTTTTAAAATTTATTATATTTGTGTTTTAATTTTACACATCAGCCATGGGTTCCCCTGTCCCCCCCCCCCCCCCCCCCCCCCCACCTTCCCCCCAACCCCTCCTCTCCATTCCCATCTCCTGCAGGGCCAAGACTCCCCTGGGGATTCATTTAAACCTGGTGGATTCAGTACAGGCAGGTCCAGTCCCCTCCTTCCAGGCTGAGCAAAGTGTCCCTGTGTAAGCCCAAGGTTCCAAACAGCCAGTCAGGCAGTGGGACCCGGACCTGTCCTTAGTGCATGAGCTAATCCAAATTTTTATATAATGCACATCCAGCAGAGTCTGCCATTTTGTGCTACAGTTTCCTAAATGGGAAAAACTCACACATTTTTTTGAGAGTATTTTTTGAGACATTTCATTTTAAATAGCATGTCGATTTAGTGTGAGTAAATAAGTGTGTGTGTGTTTTCTTTTAAGTTTCTAAACTTTCAGGTTCTTAAGTTCACATTCCTAGACCAGTGGCCCCAACCCACTGCAACGCACTTCTCTGAGAAAAAGTGATGTACCTAGTCTGGAGAACTGTGAGGAAAGAGAGTCAGGCATCATCATGAGAGGAAGGGGACAAAGGGAAAGGAGACGAGCCGAGGGTATTTAGGGAAGATGTACCCAGGAGCCTTCTCTATTTATTTCTCTCTGTTCTGGCCAACCTTCCTCCCAGATCCTTAAGCCTTGGCAACTGGCCCCACGTCTCTCCAGCTTTGTAGGTAGCCGCTGAGTCTCATCGGCGGTCTGTGTCACTCCTAGATTAGAAATCCCTCGTGGACGAGAACATGCCCTATTTTCTTTGGGCTCCCGTTCGTTCTTCACTTCCACCCCCACAGCCTCTGACGCCACTTGCGGACCTGCCCATCCCAGTGCTTCAGAAGACATTCTGGAACAAAGAGAAGCAAGGCAATCTCCACTGCCAACTGCTGCTGCTCCAGTGAGATACAGGAGCTGGTGAGGAAGGAGGGGTACCCACACTGACTCACAATGTCTTGGCTCAAACGAAAAATCAGACTGAAGGGGAAATAAAGGGAAATCCACTCCCTGTCTATGCAACCCCGTCCCAGCACTCAGGAGGTAGAATATTAACACAGCCGGTTCTGAAGGACAGACTGCTCCAGGACTCATCGGGTAGTAAAAGTTAACAACACATAAGGCAAAAACAAGTCATGTCACCCTCAACTGCATCAATATTAAACTGTGTGAAACACAACATCTCTCAGAGAACAGGGGCTTTGCTCCCTAATACTTCTAGGAATAAATGACTCCTTAGTTCTCTCTGTCTGTCTCTGTCTCTGTCTCTGTCTGTCTCTGTCTCTGTCTGTCTCTCTGTCTGTCTCTGTCTGTCTCTGTCTCTGTCTGTCTCTCTGTCTGTCTCTGTCTGTCTCTCTCTCTGTCTGTCTCTCTCTCTCTGTCTCTCTCTCTGTCTCTCTCTCTGTCTCTCTCTCTGTCTCTCTCTCTCTCTCTCTCTCTCTCTCTCTCTCTGTCTCTCTCTCTCTCTCTCTCTCAGTGTTGCTTGTCTGTACATGTGTTTAAGCTGAACACTTGGGACTGAATAACCTCCCAGGAATTCAGGAAACGGATTTGCCCTCCATCAGCAAGCAGTCTATGGATTAGATTTTCCTGACTTTGTTTCCATTCTTCTAAAGCACTTGGAGTGTTCAGTAAAGAGATAACAGGTGTCAGGTAGATCTGAATGTAAATTGGGCACTAACTCTCCACACCTCTGACCAATGTCAACTTTACAAATAGAAAAATGAGACTAATACTTTTGAGGCTCATAACAATTTTATAAATTAGCAAATAAAACCTTGCAATACTGAGGCTGCTCACACATTGATTGATCAATTCATGCAGGCCATTCCACCTTGGATTCAGTTTTGAAAGGGCTTCTACAATGGGTGTGCTGCCCCACCCAGGCATATATCTCATTTGTAGTATTTAATTCTCTACCCTCGTCTAGTACATATCAGAATTTATTTTTTATAGCTGCAATTGATTTTCTCCATAACAGTTCAGAAAAAAATGGTATCAATATTTAGAACTACAGTGTCCCTGAGTGGATGACTGAATTGTGAAAAGGTATTTTTCAATTTATTTGGGGATACACTGACTGTGGTGTGTGTGTGTGTGTGTGTGTGTGTGTGTGTGTGTGTGTGTTCCTTTGTGATGGAAACCAGGTCTTTCAGATACTAAACAGGCACTCTAGCACTGAGCTACCTCTGCCTCCCCATCTAACATTTTGGTGATATAATTTTGTAGTGATTGAATTTAGAAAAATATTTAGAACTGCAAATGCCACATTTTTTATGTGTCAAACCCCATTTACTAATTCCAAGCTTTAATATCAGCATCTCCCCTCAAAGGTACAGTACTGGTCTGTATGTGATTCTCGCATTTTTTTTATAAATCAAGGACCCAACTTGATATCTGGAAACCAGGCTTAATCTTGAAGGTCACTGGTATTTGCCAACAGTCTCGGCTAATGGGAGTATTTTTAGATAAGCAGTGATTATTAATTTGCAAGAGTCTGTATAGAGTGCCACTAGCTTGAATCTCAAGTAATTTTACTCTTTGATCCTTGGATCAATATGTGTCATAAAAACCCCAGCCATGGCAGGACTTGTTCTGAAGAGTAATTATGCTCACAATATGCTAATTGTCCTTTTGATGACTTTCTTGATAACATTGTTGTTGACAGATTGCTATCATCGATAATGAGAATTTATTACTTCTACCCCTCCATTCTACCCCGTGCCTTCCCATTCATGCACAGTTCAAACACACAGAGACGCATCCTTTTCTGTTAGGTGCTATGAAAGGTTAAGAGAGGTGATTAATTTACATCTGCTTGGCAGGTTTAAATATTTAAAAGCACATGTCTAATGCTTAGTCTTTATAGACTATCATTCAGGGACATAATATCACCTTAATCCTTGCCACAACGCTGAAAGAAAGAAAAAGAGTTTGAGAAGAAATGGAAATAAAGTTCATTGAATTTAACAGCAAACTCAGAAATATGCGGCTAATAATTTAAAAATGACACGGGTACCCAAACTTTATTAAAAAACATAGAGCCATGTATGCTTCTCTCTGCTATGTATACAAAGGAACTAGGTGAAGAAAAGTTTTTTTCTCATGCTTTCAAAATACATCCAGAACCTTGTCAGAAACTAGGTTGTAGAATACCACATTATGCATTTATCATATGCTTTGAAGTTCATTCACATTGTGAACATCTTCATTTGTGATGTAATCTTATTGTTTTAATGACATCAGAAATTTGGGGAACAGAAGTAGTGAGGGAGAGGTTGGTGGAAGCCAGCTGCAATCTGTCACAGAAGAGAAACAACCCTACATAGTGTGCATATCCTGTTGGAAGAAAGGATGTCTCTTGTACTTGCTTCTAAGTGACGTGTCTTCCATTTTTACACCATCATTATCAAAATCTAGTAGGGTATCTCTGAAAATTCCTGAGTTTCAATAGTGACTGTAGTTCACATCATATAGAGTTTCTAGTGTTCAATGTGGATAAGGATCCCAGGTCCTCTAAGTAATCTGTCTTAAGTAGAAAACGCTAGCAACCTCTGCATCTACAACATCATTATGTTGATACTCAGTAATTTCTCATTAAGTGCAATTCTTCAAAAAAAGAAGGGAGGCAGAGGGAGGTTATCAAAATAAAGTATGAAGTAAGAAGCTGACATTAATTGTAAATTGTTTACTCACTTTCCTAGTGATAAAGAAATTCCTTATACTCTTATTATCTCTACTTTCTTCCTTTAACAAGGGAGATGATACAATCAATTGCAAAGACTTTCTGTAGCCCTTAGTACTTACTGAGAAGACACACATCTGAGAGACCAAAGGCTGCATTTTATTTTATCATCTTTATTTAAAAGCAAGTCATTACACTTGTACAAAAGAAGAAAGGAAAGAAATGTAGCATGCCTCTCACTAATTTGATGTGTGCTACTGTATCACTTTCTATAGCCTCCTGGGCCATAGCTTCCTCATCAGCAAAATAGAAGGTTGTCACAGAATAGTTAAACTGTAGATTTAAGAGTGGTTTGAAGCAAAGACATTTGGACAGTGGTATACTAATATCAATAGTAAGTGATGATTCTTTTACAAGTTATGGAATTTTTGAAATTCTGGGACTAAATGAAGATGATTACAATTGTAAAACAGAATTGAGAAAAACAAATTCATTTTGCTTGGGTACACTGGCTAGTATATTGTCCTTTTTATCACTACCAATATCAATATTAATAAGGAAATGATACAAGCTGCCAGAAGGAAAGGTGTTATTAACTATAGAAGTTACACATACAGTTTTATGTTCTGTCCCAATATTTTGTCTCTCAGTGGTTTATTGATTTGTATTTCAAAGCCAGAAGTTTCTGATTATTTTGGAAAGTTTTAGCTATGAATTTGGTTAAGTCAGCTCAACTCATAAGGATTTATTGATATAAACAAACAGGCAGATAGACAGATAGATACTCATATCTGTATATGGAGTCACTCATGGCATTATTGGATCATAAACATTGCCAACTATTAAAAAAATTCTCAGTCTTCCATCTAAAGCCTTTACCTCTTGGGTGGGTCAGACAGGATACAGTAAATATTCAGGATACAGAAGAATGACTGGGAAGTTTTTCAAAAGGAAGGAACCTGGTGTGTTTTGAAGTAATATCTGTATTTTAGTTGTTAACTTTATTCTATTTCCCTGCAGGTTTAAATGTTTATTTGGACATTTGGCTACTGAACACAAAATGAATAACTCAACAAACTCATCTAACAATGGCTTGGCTATTACCAGTCCTTACAAGACATTTGAGGTGGTATTTATTGTCCTTGTGGCTGGATCCCTCAGTCTGGTGACCATCATTGGGAACATCCTGGTCATGGTTTCCATTAAAGTCAACCGTCACCTTCAGACAGTCAACAATTACTTCTTGTTCAGCCTTGCCTGTGCTGACCTCATCATAGGTGTTTTCTCCATGAACTTGTATACCCTCTACACTGTGATTGGTTATTGGCCTTTGGGACCTGTAGTATGTGACCTTTGGCTAGCCTTGGACTATGTGGTCAGCAATGCTTCTGTTATGAATTTGCTCATCATCAGCTTTGATAGATACTTCTGTGTCACAAAACCTCTGACATACCCAGTTAAGCGGACCACAAAAATGGCAGGCATGATGATTGCAGCTGCCTGGGTCCTTTCCTTCATCCTCTGGGCTCCAGCCATTCTCTTCTGGCAGTTCATCGTAGGGGTGAGAACTGTGAAGGATGGGGAGTGCTACATTCAGTTCTTTTCCAATGCCGCTGTCACCTTTGGCACTGCCATTGCAGCCTTCTATCTGCCTGTCATCATCATGACTGTGCTGTATTGGCATATATCCCGGGCAAGTAAGAGTAGAGTAAAGAAGGAAAAGAAGGAACCTGTGGCCAACCAAGATCCAGTATCTCCAAGTCTGGTGCAAGGAAGAATCGTAAAGCCGAACAACAACAACACACCAGGTGGTGACAGTGGCCTAGAGCACAACAAAATCCAGAATGGCAAGGCTCCCCGGGATGGTGTGACTGAAAATTGTGTTCAGGGGGAGGAGAAGGAGAGCTCGAATGACTCCACCTCAGTCAGTGCTGCCGCCTCCAATATGAGAGATGATGAAATCACCCAGGATGAAAACACAGTTTCCACTTCCCTGGGCCATTCCAAAGATGACAACTCTAAGCAAACATGCATCAAAATTGTCACCAAGACCCAAAAAGGTGACTCATGCACCCCAACGAGTACCACTGTAGAACTAGTTGGGTCTTCAGGTCAAAATGGGGATGAAAAGCAGAACATTGTAGCACGCAAGATTGTGAAGATGACCAAGCAGCCTGCCAAAAAGAAGCCTCCTCCATCCCGGGAAAAGAAGGTGACCAGGACAATCTTGGCTATTCTGTTGGCTTTCATCATCACCTGGGCACCATACAATGTCATGGTGCTCATCAATACCTTCTGTGCACCCTGCATTCCCAATACGGTGTGGACAATCGGCTACTGGCTCTGTTACATCAATAGCACCATCAATCCTGCCTGCTATGCACTTTGTAATGCCACCTTCAAAAAGACTTTTAAACACCTCCTCATGTGTCACTACAAGAACATAGGCGCTACAAGGTAAAAGACCTTTACAAAAGAAGAAAGGTGGCCGAGTGGGGCTTGGGAAAAAGAACAGAGGCAAGAAACCTGTCTGTTTATAGTGATCTGCCATTGCACTTTATAGTCTTACTACAAATGTGCAGTTAAGGCACTCTAAAGAGACACTCTCACCGTGTCCATACTTCAGTTTGAAAAATAAGTAAGTGAACTTGTACCTTATAAACACTGTCAGTTTAGGAGACAATGAAAGAGACACGAAGAAATGGTGGATCTAAGAAACAATCTGTGCTGTCTGCTACTCTCTTGAAGAAGGGCTTCTGAATCTGCAATTTCATGTCTCTGCACAAGAGTAACCTTGTTTGTTGTTTCTTTCTGTTGTCCCCATGTGTCTAGATGAGGAAGAAATATCACACTACATGCTAACACAGAGACCTAAATATTAAAGAAGCAGACACGCAATGAGTGATAGGAAGAAAGAAAATCAAATAGGATGCAGAGATGATCGGCAGAGCATTGAGCATATTCTAGACTGTGTTGTGCTCTTGGAAGGATTTCAATATAATCACTGCTTATTTCTTCTCTTCTCCTTTCCCAACATGAAAAAGCAAGAAAGCAAAACAATAAAAACCCAACTAGGTCATACTATTTTTTCTACTATTTTTGTAGTTTCTGGTTTTATATTGTGTATGGATAATAGCTGCAGGACTTCTCCTAAATCTGGCCAGAGTCAACCATAAAAATGGGCACTCTGCCTCTTCCTACTGTGTCCTTGCATTGTTTGAGAGTGTACGAACCTGTAAGGGTTTCCTTCATTTGAGCTCCTTTGTGTGGAATATTTTCACCCATCTGATTTTCTTCTAAACTAACCGATTTTAACAGATTAGTCTGCCTAAGACATAAATATGCTTGGGAAACCAAAGTCATATAAAATTACATTTTAATCACTTTAGAAAATGGTCAGTCTCATTGGGGAAAGCTCGCCGAGGCCAGATGAAGTTTAAGATGAGAAGACAGAAGGTTGGAAGGGCAGTCTATTTGAACCCAAACCTGCCTGCCCCATGTGCCTGACCATGTTAAAGTGTACAATATGAACTCCTGACTTTGTCAGCAGGAATATGATGCTGCTTTGCTCATTTGGAATCTTAAACAAGATTAGTTTATTGTGTCAACCCCAAGAGGAAAAGACCTTATATTCCATGTCTGTTAGCAGATGATATTCAAATCATACTCAAATGAGGTTTATATAAGACACAGGGTTGGGGAAAAGGTCCATGCAAAAATATTTACTGATATTACATGTTCTTCAAATGGTCTTCAAATCTCAGCAAGATTATATTGCTTCAAAATTCTCTAATCAGGAGAGTTATATTAATCTTTGTGGCATAAATATAGTGGATAACCTATCAGAGGCAAAATATGCCCACAGAATCTGATGGGAGAGTTTATGTGGTTCTTGCCATGGCATTTTTTTCACTCTATAATCTGACCACAAATAGCTGTCACAGAAATGACAACATAAGGATAACATTAAACAGATAATGTCTGTGTAGGAAATCCACCCTTGATATGCTAAATAAATACAGAATTATATCAATTCATATTTAATTAGTTATCTTTGTCTTCATATGTTTTCTCCCATTATATGTTATAGTCTTCCAATCAGATTTTCTACGTGTGAGCCTAATGGATAGAAATTAAAGTTATAAATTCTTTTTCAAAGTTCAGGCTTTCACTGATGGGCTTTGATTCCTTCTCTGCTCACCCCATGAGTGTTACTTGGCAAATTGATCAATAATAAGTCCTGACTTATTATTGTTATTCTGTCTGACTGCACATCAGCAGCATCTCAGCAAGTGGGAGACAAGGGATATTACAACAGCAACAAAAATATTGTAAGTTAATAAGAAGCAAATTGCTAACAATGTATGTATTTATCTTTTATGAACATAATTTCTTCTTTGAGTAATTTCAGTTGTTTTTACCTCAGAAATTTCCTATGTGTAAAATGTAGCATTGGTTCAGATTAATTTAGTCTATAATTAGTTGATGTAGTTCCTTTAGTTCAGAATTACTAAAATGTAAATTTTGAATTTTAAGACCCCATTTACTTTTATGTTGTTTCTTCAAATGGTTGAGTGGAGAGGACTTCATTCCAATGGGCTTCTTGGTTTCCTGTAAGAAAAATGACCCACTGGCTGATTTTCATTTTTAAGTGTTATATACTGTTGTGATGCAAACATGACTTCCATTGGAACCACCACTTTGGTGGCCAGAATTCAGTGTTTGTCTCTGTTTGCTTTAAGCCCAGCCCACCATGAGCCAATCTTTGTCTTGCTCTGTGTCTCTATTGTATTCTTCCCTTGACTCATTCTATGCCTGATAATTTGCCATAGCTTCCATAACTAGTAAAAAGAGAAGCTGTCAAATTCAAGAACAAAGACAGACCAAGGTACTGTGGAAACCATCTCTATCAGAAGATAAGAGAAGGACCTTGACATAATTGGAGTGAGACTGTCTTCAAACATCTGTCTCCATTGTTCCTGGCTTTGTTTGTTTTTATGACTCTCAAGCAGAGGCAATTTTTACCCTATGGACACTTAGTGATATGTAGAGCCATTTCGATTGTCACAACTGGGAATAGGCATTTGTACAAAATGAGAAGAAGGGGCTTTGAATGCTGCTGCACAAGTTACAATGCACAAGATAGGGTTCATCACACCCCCCTCAAAAGAAAATCATTTGGCTTAGAATGGCAATGGTACCTGGACTGAGAAAGACTGGTTTCAATTAAGGGGTTTCTGGAACTTGCTTTCTTAATCCTCCACTTAAAAAAAAAAAAGAATTACTGCAAATTGCTTTCTTGTTAGAATAAAGCAAAGCTCACTCATCAGCTATCAGAAACACTCTCCCACTAACTGTGGGATTTGAAATTCACAGGTAAAAGCACAGACCACACATACATATAAAAATCAGCAGCTCTTACACACCTCCAGCACTATGGCATCTTAATGTCTAGTTATGGCATCACAGATACTAGTTGAGAGGCTGCAGTATTGTCCATGAACATAGCTGCTTCTAGTCTGATCAGTTCTACTGCAAACATCTTTTTTTCACACTAATGAAGAGCCTTTTAAAGAAACAATATGACTCATCTCCTTGCTTTCACTGGAAATGTCAGTAGCTGTCACGCCTTTATTTCTTTTCTCCTTGTAGCAATAATGTAAATATCCCAGAGTGGTATTTTAAAAAGAGAAGATTAAGAATATGAAAAGAGCCAGCTTATTTCTTGAGAAAATAACTGATGACCAATTCATCGTTCCTTTAATGACAGATCCCAAGTGTTGGGACAAGGTCACCAATATAGTAATCTACAAAGAATAAGATAAACCATCTGGCTTGATATATGGAGTCTAGAATCCCACATCCTCCACTGTTGACAATTCACTGCTTTTTGGTCCTGGAGAGATGGCATGAGGGGAGATTGGATTTAAAAAGGATACCAACAGTTGTTCAGCAATGCAGTCAACTTTTTTTTCCTATTTAGTTCATTGACAGTTGCTCCCTCCTCAATTTGATAAGATCTCTGTCAACATCATAACACTGGTGTCACAATTAGATTAGGAGGGCATCCACTGCTGGATAAACTTGTGCAGCATGTATTCTTAGCATGTATATACAATGCCATTCCTCTCCAATAGGCTTCTCTTAAAAGGGTGCATGCTGTAGCATGAACTCTATGTATATTTAATATATCTTCCCATAATATGCTGTATGCTTCATATATATATATATATACCTATAAATAAAATAAAATGTATAATAGAAATACATATTTCTGTATGCAAATAAATATATTATACACAAAATTATAACAGTCACTCTGGTATATATGTTGTTTCATAGAATAAGAGTAGATTTAATGTGCTCCATTTTCAAAGAAAATCATATTTTGCATCAAAGGAAGAGCTTTAAGAGCAGCCAAACTCCTATCCACATTAATATTCAACTGATTTATCATTGAGTGTCTGACACTGATTTTAGAGATCTCTTGAAGGAATACATTAATAAATCTTTCTGGTATCAGCCCATGTGACAGCCACAATTTCTTTCCCTGTGCCTGACAAGCTTGCAATGAGAACCTTCCCAGCTGCTGTGGGCCCCACAGCTGTGTTGATCTCCTGTCTGATTGCCTGATGAGGCTGCAACCAACCCATTCTCAAAGAGTTGCACTCTCTTCCAAATTAACTGATTTTAGTGAAATGGAAAATAATCACACTGGGAGAGAAGGATGACCTTCAGAATGTTTTCTTTTCCCCTGACAAACAAGGTAAAGATGGTTCAGACAGTGTGCTTCAAAAACCACTTTTTCATCATGGGCTCAACCACACAGCCTGTCCTCCATGGCCTGCCAGAACATCTTAATGAACTACAAAATGGCAGCTTTCCCAATGAAAATACATGGTTTGTCTCATAGTGCCTGAACTCTCTCCATCGCAATCCCTTTCCTTTCTTCAATGTCCATTGAACTATCTATGCTCCTCAGAACATGCCCATCCCCATAGCTTAAGTGTATTATTATAAGGTGATACTAGTTGGAAAATCTCAAGAAATACTTAGATTTTAATTTTTATATATATATATATATATATATATATATATATATATATATATATATATACATATACATATGTGTGTGTATACATACATACATACATACATACATACATACACACACACACACACAAACATTGGGCCTACCATTATAGAATAAACACCAAGGCGTCATTGGTAGAGACTATTTCAATTCATTTTAGTTTCATTCATATCTCAGGACTTATTCTGATATCTTTTCACCAGCTCCATTTTACCCACATGACACAGTTATATCACAGAAACGGGTGTTCCCAAAGTGACACCAAAGTCAATTATGGAAAAACGAAAGGGAAAAAAAGTAGTGAGTTCCCATTGGCTTCCTCTTGTTCCAGTGGAATATGCTCACTTCATATTCAAGAAATTGAGTGCTTTTTGTGTAAATTAGGTGTTGGATGCTGAACCTGGCTGAAGGCTGCAAACACTGATGGAGGGAAAGCATCTTGTCATCGTTCAGAAAGAATTGTTCCCATCCTAACAGAAATCCAGTTATCTCAGACAAAAGAAACAATGTGGCAAGTGGTGGTAATTAATAGTCAGTTAGTTCCTTGGTTGTGATTATTTGCTGTTGTTTGTTTTTTGTTGTTGTTGTGTTTTAGTTTTTGTTTTTATTTAGAAATGATGTCTCCAGTAGTCCAGGCTGGCTTTGGACCTGTGATTTCCTGCTTCAGATTCCTGAAGCATCACACCCAGCTCAGCTCTTTATTTATAAGCAACACTATAGAATATCTGATGGTTGACTGCCTGAATAAGAAACTACAAAGAAAGACAAAGTTATGCATATGCCTTATATCCTGAAATTCACCTATTTTCTCAAAGTACATCTTTGAAATGGGAGTATAATTGAGGTTTTCTTGGAGGAGTTAAAATTGAATACTTTTTAACATACTGTAAAGTAGTGACATTGGTTGCCTCTGCTCAAAACAACTAGGGGTTGCAGAAATGGCTAACAAATCTGGATAGTGGTTTCCTCATTACATAAGGAACATAACATAGCATGCACCTTCTAGTTTCTTCTACCCTGTGCTTCCTGTTCTTTTCACTGGCCTTGCTTTTAAAGCAGGTGCTTTCTCTTGGGCCAGTGCAATTAGCAGAATGATGTGTTGCACCAGGCACCAATGCAGCTCTGACATCATCTGGAAGCCTCATTGAACCCAGATAGTTTACTCCTTGCCAGGGCTTTCAGAGGCCTGAGGTCAAGTCTAGGAATTTGTATATCTAACACATTCTTGGGTCATTCTCATATACATTACACTTGAAAGTAACTGACTGTAGTCTATCTGGAATTGTCATAACTCGGCACAATAAACAGCAAGGTTTCTTGACATTTTAGACATGATCTCTGTAAAGAGGAGTTGTTCTCAGATATAAGTTGGATGATTGCTGACAAAGGGCTTCCCATATTTCTTCTCTTGGGAGCCGTTTTTGTGCTTTTCACTCTAAGACAGAGATTAAAAAGCACCATGATAAATGCTTGAAGAACAACTGGGGTTTTGAAATTTAAACACAAATAAGGAAGACCTTGCATCCTGTGGTAGCACTGCTAAAAACATACTTAAACATATTTTGTATGAATGCCTAGATGATTTATTTTTGAATGTATTATATATGGGAAACAGTCTTCAGGTGAATTTTGAGAATGAATCATTCCATTAGAATGTTGTTTAGAATTGCTGTCAAGCAAAGAAAAAAATGCATCTAAAATTAATTCATCAACTTCTCTTTATATACACTAACATTATATATATATATATATAATCAGTCTTAGATTTCTTTTGCAGTGATAAAATTCCATTATCAAAAGTAACTTAAGGAGGAAATGGTTTATTTTGTTTGCAGTTTATACTCCATCATTGAGGGAAGACAGGAACTCAAGGTAGGAACCAGGAGGTAGGAACTAAAGCAGAGGCCATGTAGGAATGCTGCTTATTGTCCTCTTCAGCTTGCTTTATCATACCACACAGAATCATCTGCCCAGTGGTGGCACTGACCACAGCAGGCTAAGCCCTCCATATTAATCATTAAGAAAATGGTCTACATACTTACCTTCAGGCCAATCAGATGGAAGCATTTTCTCAATTGAGGTTTCTCTTCCCAGATATTTCTAGCTAGTGTCAAGTTTAAAAAAACAAAACAAAACAACAACAACAACAACAAAAAACTGACCTCTTGTGAACTCGACCTGCCCATATGTTACTATTAAACTGTAAAATTTATTTTTTGTTTATCCCCCAAATACCATGCTAATATTAATATCACAATATAAAACATACTAATCCTGAAAAGTCTAGCTTGAAATAAAACTCAAATACTTCAGCAGTTCAATTTCTTTAAAATATCCAGTCACTCTAAACCTCCAAAGTTTCTCTAAAGCCCAGAGTCTTTCAACTGTGTGTTCTTATGCAGAGATCCAAGGCCAGGCCCCAGGCGAAGCTCCAGGAGGAATTGTTGAGACCAAGATTGGAAAAAGCACAGGGACAAATAGCCAAATTAATGGAAACACATGAATTATGAACCAACAGCAAGGAGCCCCCAACTGGATCAGGCCCTCTGGATAAGTGAGACAGTTGATTAGCTTGAACTGTTTGGGAGGAACCCAGGCTGTGGGACCACCAGGACCTGTCCTTAGTGCATGAGCTGGCTGTTTGGAACCTGGGGCTTACTCAGGGACACTCAGCTGGGGAGGAGGTGACTGGGCCTACCTGGACTGAATCTACCAGGTTGAGCTGAATCCCTAGGGGAGTCCTTGCCCTGGAGGAGATGGGAATGGGCTGGGGGGAAGGCAGGAGGACAGGACAGGGGAATCTGTGGCTGATATGTAAAATTAAATTAAATTATAAAATTTTTAAAAGTTGAAAAAAAAAAACGGAAAAACATCTTAAATATATGTGCTTCCTTACTCCAACAAAGAAGAGCCAGGGCACAATTACCATCAGATCAAAGCAAAATGGAAATTCAGCAGCACTCTCAGCATTCTTAAAATTTTCACACACCCACAAACAGTCCATCAAATTTTTTTCCACAGGGAAAATTTAAAACTCCCTCCATAATCCTCCACAAACCAACACCACCATGCTTTTCACAGCAATATTCCACTCCTTGTGCCAATTTCCGTTTTAACTAGTTTTCCATTGCTGTGAAAAAAACAAAAACAAAACAAACAAACAAAAAACCAGCATGACTAAAAGCAACCTAGGGAGGAGGTTATAGCTTACAGAGCTCAGCAAAAGAATCCAAGACAGGAACTCAAGGCAGGAAACTGGAGGCAGGAACTGAAGCAGGGAAGCCATGCTTGATCCTTCTGACTTTGTCAGTCTGCTTTCTTACACCATCCAGAACCACTTGCCCAGAAGTGGCACTGCCCATAGCTGGCTGGGCCCTCCCACGTCAGTCACTAGTCAAGAGTATGTCCTATGGACTTGCCTACAGATGTCTAATGGAGCCATTTTCTCAACTGAGGTTCCTCTTCCCAGATAACTCCAGCTAGTGTCAAATTTATAAAAACAAAACAAAACAAAACAAAACAAAAACAAAAACAAAAACAAAAAAAACAAAAAAACTAAACAAGCTAACCACATAAGTGCAGGCACATAAAACACATACACGTACATACCATAATGTAAAGATTTCACATGTATATATTCACACGAACAGACAATTTCCCTTGTGTTTCTTAGCAGTTCCCAGAGGCAAAACCTTTCTATAACTTCCAAAGGTATTTTTAGTTTTACTGTAAGAAGCATTGGACACTATGGCACCTAAGTAGCAACAAAGAAAAATACATACTCTTTCCTCTTTGCAATATTATCAACTACTGAATAATTTTCTCATAGCTGTTAGGGTCACAGGAGTTTCAATCATGTATCTTCTACAACAGCTTTCCAGGCCTCTGAAGTCTACACTTCACTGTATCCCATGGATTGCCTTGGGACATGGTGGAAAAAAATCTAGATCCAAGATCACTTCCCAAATGCATAAGGATTCAGCATCTGTAGATACATCCTCAAAATGTACCATCATCATCATGTACTATTGTGTACCATCAACACCAGGAAACTGCACAATATGAAACACTTGAGTGCCAGCTCAAATATCTTGAAGGGAGAAGAGGAAAAACGGATGGTAATTTAACATGCCCCTTCCAGAAACTTTCCCATTCTTTCTGACTCTGTAGCTGTAGATTTATAGAATTTAGTAATGATTTTTCAGTAAATATACAAGCCAAACATAAGACATACATCTGCCATCTTGCTTAGCAAGTAAAATTACAGACAATTTTTCTTGTCACATACCGTTTTTGGATAATTAAGAAAGGAGTCATTTAAACATCAGATATTTGGTGACTGAATAAATTCATTTTCTTTTTTTCTTAACTGTATTTGGTGATTGGTCTAGATATTAACCACATTCTACATAACCTTATATGTAAGCAACAGAGACAACATCACAGGGAATAACATAAAGACTGAAATGGCAATAAAAATTTGGAATTAAACAATGAAGCAATAAGAGGCTTAGAATGAAAAGTAGCTTATCCCTAGATTCTTCCAAAGGAATGACAATAAAGTTTTAACAGAACATCTTCTCTTTCCCAGTTGGTTGTATTTTTTCTTATGTGCACATTCTTTCTTGATTTTTGGTATTTTTTGCTAAAGCCTTTAAACTAAAGTGTTTTGAAGATAATTGTAAATTTTTTGAAAATCAATCTCAGAAGTTGATTTTCCTCAGTCTTGTTACTATCTGTCTGTTTATTTATTTTAGGTATCCTCACTTTGTAGCCCTGGCTATCCTGGAACTGGCTATGTTGAGTAGACTGTCCTTGAGTTTACAAAGATCTGCCTCCCTCATCCTAGGATTAAATGTGTATACCAGGATACCTGGCCATTCATGCTTATTTTTAATTTGTATTATGTTTTGTCTTGCTATTTTCAAATGTAAACATTATTTTTAGAAATTATTAAAAATACATAAATTGCATACCATGCTTTAATGTGAAAATAATATAGCAAAGACACAAAGAGTAAAATACAACTTTTAAAAGTAATTCTGTTACATGATGGTTTTCATGTGTCATTATTTCTGAAACAAACAGACAGACATATAATCATTTTCCTCTTTGTCTCATGAGCTCCCTCTCAGCTTGTTCCCAGTATAGAGGACAATTCCCATAGCCTTTAGATGAAGCCATACCACATATTCTGAGAATGTGAATGAACCCAATTATGAGATAATAATTTGTCACAATTAATTTATTGGTCCAAAATCAGAAGGCAAAACTTACCAAGCCCTTTGCTGAACATAGAGTATGTGAGAAAATATCAGACACCACAGAGAACCAAGGAATAATCAAATTACTAAATTTCAGACAGATTGAAAAAGATTCTAATCTTTATAATTAGCTTACAGATGCCTGTTAGGAAGCCAAGTTTAATAGACAAACATTGCTTTTGGGGCATGTAGAGGTTAAATATTCTATGTCACTGACAATTGTAGATTATTACTTTATACTAGCTACAAAGA